>NW_019154094.1:14178037-14303610 GCF_002288905.1 Enhydra lutris kenyoni
GGCTCAGATGGTTAAGCAGCTGCCTTCGGCTCAGGTCATGATCCCAGAGTCCTGGGATCGAGTCCCACATCTGGCTCCTTGCTCGGCAGGGAGCCTGCTTCTCCCTCTGCCTCTGCCTGCCATTCTGTATGCCTGTGCTCGCTCTCTCTTCCTCTCTCTCTCTGATAAATAAATAAAATCTTTTAAAAAAAAAAGTCCTAAATTCAAATTTGTAGATGAATATACACAATAATCTATTGATTGTTAAGGTCCACAGGATCAAGAACTGTATCTGCTTTGTTCCTTACTCTATCATATGCCAATAGCTAGAACTGTGAGCAATGGCCCCCAAGTAAGTTGAATTAAAATTAAGTTAATAAAGAAAATAAGAAAAACTTTGTCTAAGATTTTTTAAAAAACTGAATACAAATATATTCTACAACTACCAAAGTATGACTGCTATCATCTTAAGTCTTAAAAATTCAACAATTCAGTAATATGTAAAACAAAATGAGAGCTTAAGAGAGGAAGAAATACAGCCTCATTCAAATCTGTTTTACAGAATGTGGTAGAAAAAAACATCTTTGTGACTGTTCCCAACTAAGTTGGGAAAAACTTGGCAACGAAAACAGCATGTGGAATAGTCTTTATAGGCTTTCACATCCAAAATGAGTTAAGTATGATTTTAAAAATTGGGTTTTATGAAGGTCTGACTTTTGTTTTTAACAAAGTGACTTCAGACATCGAAAATGCTCCCCCCTAAAGTACCATATGGCTTTAAACTTCTATGAAATTTTACATGCTTACATAAATTATTTTACTTTGTTAAGCTGTCCCAATACTACTTCCACCATTGATCTAATCATAAATGAAAAAAATTAAATATATAATTTATTAATTAAATAAATATAAATTATATAAACTTATATAGAAGTTAACATTCCAATTCTCAGAGAAGTACTAAACAGTTGTTTTATTCCAAGCTATGTCCTATAGTCATGTCAAATGTACTCAAGTGGACTGACGGGCGGGGGAAACTGTAGACAAAAATAGAGAAAAAAATGCATATGTCCCAGGTATTTTATATTTTAAACGTCTCTTTTGGCTTTACTACTTAGGCCAGTTATAATTTTCCCTCCTCCCAGTCATCATTTCTACAGAAGTAATGTTGTAACTATTTTTAAGGATTTCAAGTCAATGTGCTGATAATAATTAGAAATTTAACAAGTGTATGTTCTGAATGTACATTCCCTCACGGCCTATTTTATACTTAATAATCCTCAACCCTGAACATCCTTTGGTCACTTTTTTTTTTTTTTAAAGATTTTTTATTTATTTATTTATTTGACAGACAGAGATCACAAGTAGGCAGAGAGGCAGGCAGAGAGAGAGAGAGAGAGAGAGAGGAGGAAGCAGGGTCCCTGCGGAGCAGAGAGCCCGATGCGGGACTCGATCCCAGAACCCCGAGATCATGACCTGAGCTGAAGGCAGAGGCTTAACCCACTGAGCCACCCAGGTGCCCCTTGGTCACTTCTCTTAAAGAGAACACATATGTATCATAATCTTAATTATGGGTCATTATCTGAGGCAGTAGTAAACAACCCTGCAATTATCCCAATGGGGAAAAGAACATTTTATAAAGTAATTATTTCACTTAAAGTATCCGATATATTTTTCTCTGGATTCTGACAATTACTGAGTCTAATCACTAGCAGGTCATTATTACTATGCAGATACTATACTAAGTGCTTTATATGCATTATCTCATTTAATCATTAAAAACTATCCTATGAAGTTCAATTATACCCATTTCAAAATTAACCTAACAGCTAACAGCTAATATGGCCCAATGTTACATAGTTAATGAATAAACAGGGCAGGTGGGATGAAAATTCAGGCTGCCTAGCTCCAAATCTCGTATCCTGAGGTCTAAGTAAAAGTCAAGATTTATGTATGTATATACAAGAGCTGAAACTAATTACAGAGCTGGAAAAATTAAATTGTTTCTTCATTTTAGATCAAGAAATCATATAGAACACTTAGACACAAGAAATTAGGTGTGAAAGGAAAAGAACTTGACGTCCAGGATTATGCTTTCTACCTCATGTGTCTTCTGTCAAATCTCTTTTCTCATTTCAATACATTTAACAGGACCAAAAACCATCACACTTTCTTTTTGGTTTATAAAAGTTAACAGAAGTAACAATAGTTCCTTCACACATTGAGAAACATATTGCTTATTTACAGGATTTCTATCAAATACATGTCAGACACATGGGTAATGAGTTGACTTACATAATTCATAAGGCTTCCTTAATGACAAAATTGATTATAGATGTTTTATGGGACTCAAAAGCAGATTTAGAAAGACATTAGGAAATTATAATTCAGACAAGGAAAATGACTGTATCACAGAATTAGAGCCAGAATCCAGGTCTCCTGACTTCGTATTATCCATACTATTTTTTTTTTAAACTGGTAGCATACAAAACATACTCAATTTAATGTTATATTTAAGCAGCTGGAATGGACATAAAATTTAGGTCACGAAACAGCTTGGTTCCTTAGTCAAAGGAACATTTCTTCCAATTACTTTTACCAATTTACTTAGTTCAAAGCCATGTATTAAGATGTGCATATGTAAAATAAATCATATATACATATATGTAAAAACAAGCTAACTTTTAAAATAAAAGACCACTGTTACTAAAACATATAAATAAAACAATGTGAACTACACATTCCAATTTAAAGTAATTCATGGAAGAAAAGAGCCCAAAAGTGGGCTCTGGATCATGTGTGTTCTGTAATTCTCTGAATCTCTCTCTCTACTGGTATTGATTAAAATACAACAAATATCCATGTTCTTCCCAGTAACTTACTTGAAAGGTTTTAAAAATCATTTTTCTTCAGTCTAATAAAATTGCTAGACATAATACCTTTGGAATGGAGGTTTCATCTCTAATCAAGATTGAACATACTGGGGTGCCTGGATGCCTCAGGTCATGATAGCATAAGGCTCCCTGCTCAATAGAAGTCTGCTTTTCCCTCTCCCTCTGCCCCTCCCTTACCCTCTGGTGCTCTAATAAAGAAAATCTTCAAATACATATACACACGCATACATACATTTAAAATAGCGCAGAAAGGAAAAGAGAGACAAGTACAAATATGAAACTGTTGACTTTTTCTGGCTTAGGGAATAAGTCAAAGAAAATTTTACTTCTATTACAAAAAACATATACACACCGATCAAATGTTTTATATGGGTGACTAGATTCTGCCTATACTTCCCTGCTTATTTCTATATAGGGAAATCTGTAGTACTTAGAATCCAATCATCCATATACAACTACTAAACACCATGCAAATATCCTTAAAGGAGACTTTGCCCCAAAATCTTCAAAAAGACAACTGCAAATTCTGTGGGAAAAGATGGTTATTGGGGAGGAGAACTAGCCATTAATTCTGCTAGACTAGACCAGTATGGATGCGAGTATATGAGTAGTCAGTCTTGTGCCCCACAGAAAACATTAACCAATAAAACACTTTCCAGAGAGTGAATCATCACTATGTCATTCCCCAAAAACTTTGGAAGGAAAAATTCTATCAAATTACCAATTTTAACTTGCTTTTAATGACTTATAGTATTATTAGATTTTAAAGTAAAAAAAAAAAGGCAAGAGTGAAACATCTACTGACAAAATGCAATTGTACAATTTGGTTAAACGTCGTAACAGTGCCTCTTTACACTACAGAAAATAGCCCAGCCAATAAACACCACAACATATATCAAAGAGTAAATTTTACTCTTTCAGTCAATAGTTACATCACTTAATCTGTCACTACTGATTAAATGTGTTAATTTCATAATGAATGTAAGTTCTGAATCTCAAAATACCCCAGAGATGAAGATATACTAAATATTTCTAAACATAACAGAGGTTAAAACCTTTTTTTTAATAGATCAGATCAAAAGCTAACAAAGACACTTGTATCACAAAAAAAGACTTGCTACAGTTTGAGTAGTGGTAAGTACTATACACCTAAGTTCAAATGCCAACTCTACCTTTTACTAGCTGTATGACCTTGACAAGTTAATTGACTTCTCATTACTTTGGTTTCCTCATCTGTAAAATGGGAATAATATCTACTACGCAGAATTGTTGAGATTTAGTTAGTATGTACAAATTGCTTTAAACAATGCCTACAACTTACTAATAAGCACTATAAAGCGTTTGCCAATATTATTAATTAGAACGGAGGCATTCTGGATGTTATGCTATTGTCAAGACCAAAAAAAAAAGAACTTGAAGTCAGCAAGTCATACTCACACAGTACTTAAGGTATCAAAAATAATCAAGTCATAATGTTAAATTTCACTGGAAAAGCATAGTTACAAGCACAGGTCTGCCATATTAAAATATGAATGCAAAAGAATCTTTGATGCTGAAAGGTTCAGAGGTATCTACTGAAAATGACCTAATATTCATAAGAGACTCACATGACCACAACTAAAATCTAGCCAAATCTGGTACACAGTGATACCTTTCAGGTGATTTGGAGATGCAATGTGAAACTAGCAGCACCTGCTGTACTATTTCTGATAAAGCATTTTTTTAATGATGGGAAAGTTCAATTTTCCTATTAAATTCTATCAGCAAGCACGATCTACTTTCAGCTTGGACAGGATAAAGTTCATGGTGGTAAAAGAGCTGCTTATTTAACTTTTAAAATCTCTAATTAAGTTGTTACTGCATCACTGAACAGCTGCTTACTGCATAAATTATTTTCACTAAACATGAAAAAAGTCTAGTGTGTTTTATAACCTCCCTGACAAGACAAAGGTTGACAACCTTTGGCTTCTAAGTGAAAACAGAAAACAAATTTTCCCAAGGAGCATCAGACTTAGGGGAGAAAATTAGGTTTTGGATTTCCTAATTCCTCAATTATGTTCACTTTTAGTGTGTTCAAATAAAGCCTATTTTACAGCAACCTCTGGATTTACCTAATTTAAAAAACCACATGTAAACACAATGCCTTTCAACATTTCCTGGTGACTTCTCTCATCTCAAACCAAACTATGAGGATTTCTGCAACATTCTGGTCCTATCAAAAGTTAAGAGATGGTAAATCCATGGTTTAAGATGTACCATAAACCATACTCTTGGGCACTTAGAAGAGAAAAAAATTAAAAGAGAAAAAAAATGGACTTCAAAGTTTTATTAAGCTAGGAACAAGAAAAAAAGCTCAATCTCCTACCTCCTTAACAGAGCCCACCTGAATGTACTTTCAACCTATTCTCTGCCAATTGGTAATTCAGGTTGAGCATCTGAATTTCCTCATATAGACTCTACCATTCATCTTAACTAAATAAACCAAAGAATTGACAGCCCTGACCTTTACAAGTATCCTCCTGAACTCTAAAATACATTAATTCACTTAAAGATATTTCTAGAAACATTCCTCATGCTAGCGGGCAAAGGTAACTTCATTTTTGTCAACATCATTTCTCACACCAAGGATTTCCTTGGCTTTGTCATGGAAATAGAAATTAACAGTTTGACTTTATTTGTATCTTATGGGTAATAGGCTCTAACAATTTCAGTTGTGCAAATGAAGATGGGTAAGCAATGGAAAAAGGAAGCTCATGCTTAATTCAAGATTCCAAGTCTTTACACTAAGATTTAAATTACAAATTTAAAAGTTTCTGCAAAAAAAAAAGCCTTTAATTTTCCAAAAAGTGAATCATGAAAAACTGAGCCAAGCAGTAAAACAAAAAGAAATTTTAAATTGACTAAATCCAGAATATTCTAAATCACTGGATAGTCAAAAATAGTATAATAGAAAACGGTAATACTAATTTTGATCTCCATTAGAAATGTGTCATAATATAGCATTAAATTTTAAAAAAGGTAAAAGTAGTTCATGTAACTGTTCCTATATTGGTTCCACTATCTAGACTGGCCTTTTAAAAAAACAAACCAAAACCAAAAAAACAAAAAAAATCTGAAGTCTTCTCGTCTGCAAGATCAAGTTGGTGACTCTTGGGCATAAGCGAACTTCTATTTTTTTCCACAGGGAAATTACTGCACCAAGAACCTACCTTCCCATTCTTCGGAAATACAAGAGAAAACATACTAAAGTTTGGATTTAAAGAGAAAGACCTATATAATCTAACGCTTCAAAAACAAGGGGAAAATTCTATATGGAAATGAGGTGTGATGGAAAATACCAGTGTGCATGGATCACATCTAATGGAGATTTCTTAACAAGAGGAGACGCTGACATCAAGCAAATTTCAAGTAGACAGAGCTGAAGAATTTCCAAAGGGAGAAGCACTTGTGGTCCTCTGAATGCAATGGCCTTGGAGAAAGCCCCAGAATCCATGGCCAAGGGCTATTTCCACAGTGAGACTTGTCAGAAGCATCCTTAGGAGGACACACCAGCTTCTGTGCCTTCAGGGGCTGGGAGGGAGGGGCGCCGAGCACCATCTTTCCTCTCTGGGAGCTGCAGCCTTACGGACAAGCTACTTCCAACTTCCACGGGGACAGGGGGAGCAGGGGAGCGTGGTTCCACCGCTTTCCTCTCGCACCAGGCGCAGCAGCTGGGTGGCCGTGGCAGTGAGGGGAGAGGCGGCTGGCGCTGCATGCGTGTTTACGTGTCTCGGATGGGTGTGGGAAGAAGAGACAGAGAGGTTCTAATGAAAAGATGGAGGGGAGAGAGAAAGAGGGGTTGGGGAAGAGGGGAAGCACCACCTTTCTTTTCTCTGCTCTTCCTGGGGATCTGAAAACTCCTCCTAACGGGTCTTTCGGGCTCTTCGGGGCCTTTGAGGAGAGCGGCCGCGCCCGCCTCAGACGAGTCCTGAGGCTGCTCGTGGCTGACGCTCGGGGCGGCCGAGGCCGCAGCGGTTTCCTCAGGCCCGGCGCCGCCGCCGGGCTCCGCTATGCTGAGGCCGCCGCCGCCGCCGCCATTTTGTGGGGAGGACTCAAGCTCCGGAAGCGCCTGCTTCATCTCGTCGTCTCCACCGCCGCCACTTTCCCAGCTAGCGTCCGTCGGCGGAGAGGCCTCCGTCTCCCCAGCAGTCGCCATCGCGCCGGCGTGAGGAGCTCCGGGAAGCTTCTGCCGGCAGGGTCGGAGGGGGTGGGGGGAAGGGGCGGCGGGCTGGCCTCGCCACCGAGCTGCTCTCAGCCCACCCACCCCCTTCCCCCCGTGGCCGCGGGTCGCGGTCCCGACCCAGCAGCCTCTCGGGGGCCCCAAAGCTGGTGCCCCAACGCCGCAGCCCGGCCCCAGGAGCCGCTCCTCGCTCTGGCAGTTCTTCTGCCGGCCCCGCCACTCAACGTGCTCGCGTCGGGGCCGAGAGGGGGCGGGCCCGCCGCGGGCAGCTCCGCCAATGGGGGTGCGGCGCCCGCCTCCGCGTGTGAGGATAGACGGCGCAGGGGGGCGGAGCCTCGGGGCGACCGAGCCCGCCAAAAGGGGCGACGGCAACGCCCTGCTAATACCTCGACGCCGCGGACCGCTTTGGGGTGGACAGAGTTTAAGGCGAGCTGCAAATCCCCGGACCGCTCCTGGCCAGCGCTGCAGGGGAGGGAGGTGCGCCTGGACGGGTCCCGCGAGCCCAGGCGTCGACTATGGTAGTAAGATAACCTCTATCTCCACGCACGAGTTTCCTCCACCAAAAGAGGACTCAAGCAGTGGATGCCGGAGGAACTGTGAATTATTCACGTGCATATGTGGGCCTGGAGAGGAGATAAGACAATGGACTACAGCGATAACAACCTGAAAGCCTCCGAGCCCCGGCATCTGCTTTTCCAACGGGATCTTGCATCTTTTCAATACATTCTCCCCACCCCCTTTGAACTTCAAGGGTTACAACCAATGGCATGCTTCCAGCCCATAGTCAATACCTGGGATCCTTAAATGTGACTTCACAGCCTAGTGTTAACGGAATTTGGTTCTGGGGAACTTAAAGGGAGGGAGAGGGGGTTGCTGACTTCTAGACTTTTTTCGTTTGATGTTTTGAGTTTTCCTGTATATATTAAAGAAATCTAGAAGTTTACCGCCACATTAAAAGATACACAGCAGGTGGTCGGTCGCTCTCCCTTAAAACAATTTGTCAAGAGGAAGTCGTTTTAAATACTTGATGCTAACTAAATTGAAACTACTATCATAGGTTATCTTGAGTACAGACAGTATTCACGGGGTGCACTCTGTATGCCAGGCACTGGACAAAGCAGTATACATGCTATAATCTCCATTTAATCCTCACAACAACAGATATCAGGAAGATCTATTATGCACAATTTAAATAAGTGTTGCAAGACATTGAACAATTTAATAAAATCAGAATTTGAAACCAGATCTATTTAACTCCGACAGAGTACTTGCACTTCACTGCTTTTTCTAAAACTTAATCTTCACAGCAGGACTGCACCTTTAATGAATTTTGCGGATGAAGAAATGAGGATAGATATTTTGCTCAGTCTCCAAGCAGCGGGATCAGGATTGAGACCCAGATCTCCATTTTCAAATTCCCGCTGTCTCCCTAGGAGTTGATTGACCAAATCTATATAATTATAATAAAACCCTGGGCCTTGCCACCTGGGTACTACTTGAAGAGCATTTCCCAAGGGCAACAGGAAAGTCAGATTCCTATGTCCCATATTAAATAACATCTCAGCTAATATGGAAAAGCTAGTCAAGCTTGGCCAATCTATTTGCATCAGCTCTGTAAATCATAGAAAAGTGAGTTTCAAACAATCACTCCTTTTATTACATGGTTAATGTAAAAACCTTTTTAAATACTGATGAAAACACTAGGGGCTATGTTGAGACAAAACACTACATTATTTTAAGTTAAAAATAACCTTTTAAACTTGGGGAAAGAGACTTTACTTAATATAAAAGAGGCTACAGAAGATCAGAAACTCAGATGTTGAGGTCTCCAGATGGTAACTCTCTTTTTTGTTGGTTCATTAAAGGCATCCCTACAAGCTCATTTTTATAAGATTTAAAGATAAATAAGCCCTAACTGAAGGCTGGTGCCATTACTCAAATAACAGGCTTTTGTCATTTGCTCAGCAAAAGCCAACTTTACCTGGAAAGTAGAAACCCTTAGGCTATGAATAAGGCAAATACACAAGTTGTTGGTAGAGTACCTAAAACTAGGCCAGAGAAACCATTTTTACAGAGGTTGAATCTTAAATTTTGTATGGACAAAATTTTTTCCATCCCAAAACATTTATTTAAAAATAATTTTAATAAATTTATCATTATACTTTACAGGGTAGAAAAAAATCGGGAATCTTTAACATATAATTTTAACTATTCAGTTATAGATAGCAAAAAGTTTTAGGTTTAGTTGGAGCACATTATGAATACTCAATATTAAAGATATTTTTTAATTGCTTACTGGGAGCTAAGCACTGCTATGCACTGAGGATGTAATGGAAGCAAATGGACATGGTTACCTCCTTTAAGTTTACAGGCAAGTGGGGAATATATGTAAATTAGGATCTATGGTGATGGCTAAGCAGAGACAAAGAATCAACTACAAGAAAGGGATAGAGGGGGCGCCTGGGTGGCTCAGCGGGTTGGGCGTCTGCCTTCAGCTCAGGTCATGATCTCGGGGTCCTGGGATCGAGCCCCGCATCGGGCCCTCTGCTCCACAGGAAGCCTGTTTCTGCCTGCCTCTCTGCTTACTTGTGGTCTCTGTCTGTCAAATAAATAAAAATAAAATCTTTAAAAAAAAAAAAGAAAGGGATAGAGGGGGCATAAATTTGCTAAATCCTACCTATCTCAGGAAAACGAACACAGTAAGACAGGCTATCCATATGTGTTTTTATATATGCATGTACATATATGTATGTACATATACATATATGTTTATGTACAATAGACAGTATATATATTTGGTAGAGGTGGGGGAATGCAAGTGGTGGCACCATTACAGATGTTCATGGTTCTGGAACAAGGGCTATCAAAGGTTAAAAGTTTAAAACTTATGTTGTCCCCTACCCACAGGAATGAACAAAACAATAACACAAAGAACATTAGAGAACAATATGAGACAGTATATAATTAAATATCCAGGGACCATAATCACCTTTTAAAACTTGGAAACACAAAAAAATAACTCAGTTCAACTTCTTGTTCTTTTTTTTAAAGATTTTATTTGTTTAACAGAGAGAGAGAGATCACAAGTAGGCAGAGAGGCAGGCAGAGAGAGAGAGAGAGAGAGGGAAGCAGGCTCCCCGCTGAGCAGAGAGCCCGATGCGGGGCTCGATCCCAGGACCCCAAGATCATGACCTGAGCCAAAGGCAGAGGCTTTAACCCACTGAGCCACCCAGGCGCCCCAGTTCAACTTCTCGTTTTAAAAATAGGGAAAGACAGTGGCCCAAGATCACACTGCCAGCTAATAAGAGTTAACATTTATTGAGCACTTCCCATGTGTCAGGCACTGGTATAAAAGTTTTGTATGTATTATCTCATTAACCGCCCCCCCCAAAAGTACCAATGCCATCTCTATTTTGCAGATAAACAAGCTGAGTGGTTATTTAACTTTCCTAAGGTCATTTAGATCATAGTGGCAGAACTAAGATTCTAACCCAGGCAGTCTGCCTCCAAAGCCCATGCTCTTAATAACCTCTATATGCTAACTTCTCTTCTAAGTGGTAAAATAAAGTCCAGAACTCAGTGCATTTTCCCCCACATAATTTCGCCTCCTTTCCTCAAACAGTACTTTAAAAGACAGCTCATAAGTGGTATAGAGCACCTAGGTGGCTTGGTTGGTAAAGCATGTGCCTTTAGCTCATGTCATGATCCCCAGGTCCTACGACTGAGTCCTGCTTCAGACTCACTGCTCAGTGGGGAGCCTGCTTCTCCCTCTCCCCCTGCTGTTCCCGCTGCTTGTGCTTGCCCTCTCTCTCTCCCTCTCTCCCTCTCTGTCAAATAAATAAATAAAATCTTTTAAAAGAAAAGGACAGATTGTAAATGGTATAACTTAACAATAAGTATCAGTATTACCGATGGGTAAACCTGTGATCTAATAATTTTACTTCTAGATATTTATAGCACAGATATACTCATTCACATTCAAAATGTTTACTTAAATATATCTATTGTTGTTTATAATGGGATAGCAAGTATTTGTAATAGCAAAGGATTGGACACAACCTAAATAGCCACCAAATGGCATATATCCATCCATACAGTGGAATACTGTGCAGCCATAACAAGGAATGAAGCACTGGCACATGCTACAACATGGATGCAACTTGAAAACATTGTACTGAGTGAAAGAAGCCAGACACAAAAGGTCACATACTGTATCATATATCTATTCATATGAATGTTCAGAAGAGGTGAATCCATAGAAACAAAAAGCAGATTGTTGGTTACCAGAAGCTAGAAAGGAGGGAGGGTTATTCAGGGAATGAGGATAGACTGCTAACGAGTATGGGATTTCTCTTTAGGGTGGTGAAAATATTCTGAAATTAGACATGATGATAGTTGTACAACTTTGTGCATATACTAACAATCACTGAATTATGCACTTTAAAAGGATGGATTTGTGGGTACCTGGCTGGCTCATTCCATGGAATATGTAACTCTTGATCTCAGGGTCATGGGTTCAAGTCCCATGTTGGGCATAGAGCTTACTTTAAATTTTTTTTTAAAAGGATGGATTTTGTGATGTATGAATTATATCTCAATGAAAAAATTAATGGAAGACCTACTCATTCCCTGAAGACAGAGACTCCAAGCAGCAGAGACTATCTCTCCCCAACCCCCCTACACCCCCAGCCCTGCCACTGGCTCAGATAAAGCAAACTGCCATGAATTCAATAGTTGCCAACAACTTGAAGACACTTAAAAGCAAAGTCTTTCCTAGTGAGTCTCCAGGTGAGAATGAAGTCTAGCTGACATGATTTCAGACTTGTGATACCCAGGAACAGAAACCGGCTAAGCTATGCTCAGACTCTGGCCTATAGAAAATATAGGATAATACAGGGATATTGTTTTATGCCACTTTGTGGTAATTTGTGGTAATTTTGTGGTAATTTGTTATGCAGCAAAAGGAAACAGATACAGCTACAATATACTTGGTGTGTTCCAAGTGCTTTGCATATGTTAAGCTTGTTTAATTTTCACAACTTTATGAGGTGGGTACTCAAATGATTTCCATTTTGGGGGGATAAAGTAGCTCATTCTGTGCTTTAAAAAAAAGGCAAGGTACAGAACAGGATGGATAGAATGGTAGCATTTGCACCAGAAAAGGGGAAATATAGTTAAGTATATGCACCTATTTGCATAAAACTTTTGTGGAAAGTTACATGAGTAACTAGCAACATTGGTTTCCTGTAGAAAGGGAACAGTCTCTGAAAGACAGAGATGGGAGAGACTTCACTCTATACCCTTTCAGACTTTATTATTTTTTTGCAGATTTATTTATTTATTTATTTGAGAGCGGAGAGGAGCAGAGGAAGAGGGAGAGAGAGTCTTAAGCAGACTCTGCGCTGCGAGCAGAGCCCAACGACGGGCTCAATCTCACAACCCTAGGATCATGATCTGTGCCAAAACCAAGGGTTGGACACTCAACCAATCGCACTACCCAGGTGCCCTTCTCCTTTTATACCCTAAGGCATGTGAATACATCCCTAAAAAGAAGAATGCATCCCTTGCTTTAAAAAATTACTTTTCAAAAAGGAAGCTCAGAAGCTGTCATTGTCGTTACTCAGCAGCTCCTGCAAGACTAAAGCTAATACCTCAATAATCATCCAGAAAGTCAATACAAAGATTTTAGAAGGGCCCCTATGTTTCAATCTAGACAATTATAAACTGCCGCATGATGATCAAAGCTATTAGGTAAATAAAGAGCTAGCTCCGGGATTCACACATAGTAAAACAGAAGCATTAATAATAGTACTTCTGGGGACGCCTGGGTGGCTCAGTTGGTTAAGCGGCTGCCTTCGGCTCAGGTCATGATCCCAGCGTCCTGGGATCGAGTCCCACATCGGGCTCCTTGCTCATCAGGGAGCCTGCTTCTCCCTCTGCCTCTGCCTGCCATTCTGTCTGCCTGTGCTTGCTCTCTCTCCCTCTCTCTCTCTGACAAATAAATAAATAAATTCTAAAAAAAAAAAAAAAATAATAGTACTTCTGAAGTGAATGAAATCACTAAAAAGATTGGTAGTAACAAAATACTTTAACATTTGCAAAGCGATTTCATGTGCCTTTTTCAGGTAATAGATGTTACTCATGTCCACCCTTCAAGCTTATAGCTAAAAGGGATTTTTTTTTTTTTACATTTCCTTTGAAAAGCAGCACTATGGAAGGATAATGAGAGCCAATCAACAAAACCACCCCTAACGGATCCAACCATAGAACTTTAAGGATCTTAGGGATTAATTAGTCCAGTCCATTCATTTTTATAAAGACAGTATTACAAGGCAACAACTCCATCGTCTACTCAGATTCATCAAGAAATGTGAAACTGTCATTCCTTCCATTACACTTCAGATAAAACCACAATTCTATTTCCATGGAGTCTTGTTTCCCCAAAGTACTTACTTACCCTGTTACTCATGGAGCAGTAAGTAAGTAAGTAAGGACTTATCCCAAGTAAGTAAGTAAGAAAGACCCTGTAGTTAGACAACAAACTTATTTGAAATTCATTCATGGTTGATGTCTGGAAGGAAAAACTTGCATGCAATGAAGAGAAGCCTCAGTTGAAGATAAGAATATAATTAGGGATGAGCAAGTATGTAAGTATCCCTTCAGCTGCTGAGCTGACTTTGGTAGCCACAAATATCAACTAAACCCAGGAGTCAAGAGCTGTTATTAAGTTACTGCTTTTGATTCATTTCTGAGTCAAACCCTTCTAAGGCTTCTGTTAAATTTAATACTATGGATAAATCTCACAGGCATAATGTTGAATGAAGTAAGTCCAGATAGAAGAATATGTTACAGTATGATTCCATTTATATGAAGTTCAAAAAAAAGCAAGAAAAATCGATGGTGATAAAAGAGTGGTGGTTTCTTTGTGTGCAGCTGGGAGAAGGTGTTGACTCAAAGGGGACACGAAGAACTTTCTGGAATGATGGAATTGTATCTTGATCTGGGTGGTTGTTACACAATGTATACATATGTAAATATTATTAGGCTATACATTTTACAGTTGTGCATTTTACCCTACGATGTTATTCTTTTAATTAAACAATAAGAATAATAACAACAACAACAAAACCAAACTCTTCTGAGTGTTCTCATTTCTCAAGGGGTAAAGATAAGAATTCTTCACAGGGCCCATATAGTCTTGATAATTCTGACCCTTCTATCTGCATTCCTCTTCCCTAAGCCCCTCCTCAGTGCTTCCACAGTCTGGCACACTTGCCAAGCTCCCCTGGCCACATGATTAACTTTAGCACATGTTGTTCCCCCAGTGTGGTATGCCACCCTCTTCCCCATTAGCACTGTACTTCCTCTGGCTCAAGCTTCCCTTCCTTGTATAAGCTTCCTTGATCATCTAGGTTGGGTACCCCTGTTTGGTGCTTTCATAGAAACTTGTTTCTTGCACCCAGTTTACTTCCCACTTCCTTCAAATACCACATTTGTGGGATTATTTAATCCAATCTGTCTCTCCCAGTAGTCTATAGTCCACTCCATGGGCTGAGGGGCAATATCTGGGTTTGCTTACCATAATATTCTGAGGGCCTGGCACAGTGCCTGATATACAGTAGGTGTTTACCAGGTATGGGTTTTTTTTTTTAAGATTTTATTTATTTATTTACAGACAGAGATCACAAGCAGGCAGAGAGGCAGGCAGAGAGAGAGAGAGGGAAGCAGGCTCCCTGCTGAGCAGAGAGCCCGATGCGGGGCTTGATCTCAGGACCCTGAGATCATGACCTGAGCCGAAGGCAGAGGCTCAACCCAGGTGCCCCATACCAGGTATGTTTTGACTACTCAGGACAAAGAGAGTGGCAGCTGGCATTTTCTGGCTAGAAAATTGCTAATATCTCACATAACCCAATTTGGATTTACCCCATTAAGTGTGAACTGGTATATCTTGCTTTATGCCACCTGGATACATTGTATGAGAATCTGAATTTACTGAATATATAAACTAGGATATGTCTAGCAAATGCCCTTTAAATTATCTATACAAATTCACAGTATCTTGTATTGCATTTGAGAAGACAGATGAACTTCATGTGCCAAATCCAGAACTAGTTGAAATCAAAAGGATTTAACAGTTGGAAGTGATTGTTGTGTCATATCAGCTGACAGACCCATAGAGACCTCCTTATAAAATCATTTATATATGGGATGCGTGGGTGGCTCCCTCAGTTAAGTGTCTCCCTTAGGCTCAGGTCATGATCCTGGGGTCCTGGGATCAAGTCCCATATTGGGTTCCTTGCTCAGTGGGGAGTCTGCTTCTCCCTCTGCCCCTCCCCTTGCTCATGCTCTCTCTCTCTTGCTCTCTCAAATAAACAAACAAACAAATAAATAAATAAAATCTTTAAAATTAATCATCTATACCACTGCCACTTCCACCTGAAGAAAGACCTCAGATTTATACTAACTTTGCATTGCAGATTTCTTTAAGAAGGAGGATGGTGTCGAGGAAAAGAGTCACACAAAGAGAAGAAAAAAATGTTTAAGAGGAAGTGGTGTACTGCAAAAGTGCAAGCAGTGGTGAAAAGTGTGGGAAAAAATTCGAGTTAAAAATCTTTGTTTTGGGGGCACTTGGGTGGCTCAGTGGGTTAAAGTTTCTGCTTTTGGCTCAGGTCATGATCTCAGGGTCCTGGGATCGAGCCCCTCCTCAGGCTCCTCTGCTCGGCAGGGACCTTGCTTCCCTTCCTCTCTCTCTGCCTACTTGTGATCTATGTCTGTCAAGTAAATAAATAAAATCTTTTAAAAAAATCTTTGTTTTTATGCTTTTTATAATAAAGGAAGGCAAAAGAACATCATGTAGGAATTCATGTTTTCAGAATAAAACCCATCTCGCCACTCAATGTGGAAGACTGAATAAATTGGAAGTAAAGGTGTAATAATACAGAGAGAACATCTGAAAAACTCTTTACAGTTTACCAAATGCTTCATTCATTCTCTCAACATATACTTCTTGGGACCCTGTCTGCTACCAGGCCCCAAGCTGGGCTTCTGGGTGTAGGGCTGAAGGCCAAGCAGATCTATCCTGACCCTCAGTTTAGCATCTGGTGTTTCCCATGACCTCATTTCATCTTCACAGAGGTTGTCAGAGAAACTTTGCCACTTTGGGCAGAGGAGGAATGGTGACTTATTTGTTTTGCTGATGGAAACACCACCAAGAAGTGTTGGAGCAGGACCCAAATTTGCATCTCCTAACTCCAATATCAGGTGTTACAACCTCATAAAATCAACGTGCTTGTCGGCCTCTGGGATTGCTAGTTTGTGAATCAAGGCTCTCAAGAGAAATAAGGAGACACGATGAAGGTCAAGCACTATTGCATTTCAGTCCCTCTCCACCCGTGGCCTTTCTTTCTCTTCTCTTGGTTGTCTCTCTCTTCTTCCAGTGCAGTAGGAAACTTTCCACCAAATCCCTTACAGATACAAGCTTCTTTCATTTTCACTTGTTTCTTTAAAAAAAAAAAGATTTATTTATTTGAGAGCGAGAAAGAGTATGAGCAGGAGGGGCAAAGGAAGAAGAAGAGAGAATGGGCCTGACACAGGGCTTGATCTCACAACCCTGAGATGATGACCTGACTAAGAAACCAAGAGTCAGACACCTTCATCAACTGTGCCGCCCAGGTGCCTGCATTTATATCTGTTTCAACAGCACCTACAGATTTGTAGATTTTTTTCTTTTTTCCTTTTAAAAAATTTATTTATTCATTTATTAACATATAATGTATTATTTGTTTCAGGGGTACAGGTCTGTGATTCATTAGTCTTACACAATTCACAGCGCTCACCATAGCACATACCCTCCCCAACTTCCATTACCCAGGCACCCCATCCCTCCCCTGCTACACCCCAGCAACCCTCAGTTTGTTTCCTGAGATTAAGAGTGTCTTATGATTTGGTTCCCTTTCTGGTTTTGTCTTGTTTCATTTTTCCCTCCCTTCCCCTATGATCTTCTGTCTTGTTTCTCAAATTCCTCATATCAGTGAGATCATGCAATAATTGATTTTCTCTGATTGACTTATTTCACTAGCATAATACCCTCTAGGTCCATCCACATCATTGCAAATGGCAATATTTTGGTTTTTGATGGCTGCATAATATTCCATTTTATATATATATATATATATATATATATATATACACACACACACACACACACACACACACACACACACCCCACATCTTCTTTATCCATTCATCCGTGATGGACATCTAGGCTCTTTCCATAGCTTGGCTATTGTGGACATTGCTGCTATAAATATTGGGGTGCATGTGTTCCTTCAGATCACTACATTTGTATCTTTGGGGTAAAGACTGTAGATGGTTTTTAAACAGAAGCCAATCACTCATCCAGTTTCCTTAACTGACCAAAAACTGAACCAAGAGCCTTCCCTTTAACATCACACGACTCAAGTTATTTCTGTATTCTTTGGTGCTTCTTACAATACAGATATGTATTCAGACTGACTTTAACTTTGGACATTTTCTCCCCAACTCATAAAAGCCTAGTAATAAAAGATGTATTTGACAGGACTTTTTGCTACATGGTAAATACAGATTTTAAAAGAACATTATTGGGGTCCTGGGTGGCTCACTTTGTTGAGCCTCTGACTCTTGGTTTCAGCTCAGGTCATGATCTCAAGGTTGTGAGATCAAGCCCCACGTGGGTCCCACGCTCAGCACAGAGTCTGCTCGAGTTTCTTCCCTCCCCGACTGCCCCTCTCATTGCATGTATGTGTGTGTGCATACACACACACTCTCTCTCAAGTAAATAAATAAATAAACATTTTTTTTTTTAAGATTCCATCTATCTATTTGACAGACAGAGATCACAAGTAGGCAGAGAGCCAGGCAGAGAGAGAGAGAGAGGGAAGCAGGCTCTCCACTGAGCAGAGAGCCCGATGCGGGGCTCGATCCCAGGACCCTGAGATCATGACCTGAGCCGAAGGCAGAGGCTTTAACCCACTGAGCCACCCAGGCGCCCCAATAAATAAACATTATTAGCAAATGTCCGTCAACTGATGAATGGATGAACAAAACATGGGATTCTCTATACAACAGAATACAAAGGAATGAAGAGCTGGTACATGCAACATAGATGAACCTTGAAAACTATGCTGACAGAATTCAGTCACAAAAGGCTGCATTTGGATTGATTCCGTTTCTATGAAATGGCTGGTATAGGGAAATCTATAGAGACAGAAAGAACATTCGTGGTTACCAAGAGCTGGGGGCATGGGTGGATTTAGGGGTAAAAGCTTAAAGGCAGGGTTTCTTTTTAGGATGATGAAAATATTCTAAAATTAAATGTGGTGATTATACTAAAGACTGAATTGCATGCTTTAATAATTCAGTAGGATGTGAATGATATCAAAACTGTTTTTTTTTAAAGGGGAATTGACAAAGTCGTCCACTAATAACTTGGGGGAAATACTTTTTCAGTCCGATGATGTTTTTTTTTTTGCCCTCCAACCAGTACTTATATCTGTGTTGACTATGTTAAGATAACTGAATAAACAATTTTCTGTTTTCTCTTCAAAGAAAATGAACAAACCCTAGATTCCACCAATATAACAGCAGCATAATGCAGATATAACAGCTAAGATAGAGTCTGGGTCAATGAAGGCAGCTATAATTGACATCTATACCCTATTTTTGTCTATATCTAGCCATTTTAATATGTGCGTAGATAAGCAGCAAAAGTGCTAGCTGTGTCTTTTCTTGATATTTATATTTTAAAATTTTTTATGAAAGTTAACTAATTTTAACCTCTATTAAAAAGAACATTAAACAAAAGTCCTTGTGAATTATCAATATAAAATATTTCAGATTATTTGCCCTCCAAAATCCATTTCAACAATTTAACATAAAAGTTTGATTATTGTTTGGCTTTAAATACCTTAATTCAAAAAATCCTATTCCATAATATCCCCAAACACACACACACACAAACATGTTTATCCCAATTATTCTTCCATTTAACGTAAAAAAATTCCTGGCCAGAAGAGACTTGCAAAATTAGAACTTTATAAAAAATATGACCTAGAGTTTTAGTACCCCCCAGTGGCTCTGAAAAGATAGGCAACTACTTATTATAAGTTTGCCTCTAAAAAGTCTTCAGGGAACTAGCCAAGTTTAAATAGGGTAATTGGTAGGTCTATGGTTGCAATTTACATATATTATAGAAACATAACACCAGACATTTATCTAATTGAAGAAAATGTGGTGTTCGGTTACTTATCCAGAGGGATCCTACTTGTGGTTTGTGCCATTCGGTGATCAGTCCATTCTCCTGAGACTCTAAATGTGTTTCTCTGGGGACAGCATATGGTAATAATGTTTCAAAATTCATTTTGTTTTACTTTGCAAAGGCTCATACAAATAGTATGAAAATACTATTCATATATATTTTTTAGTAAAAATAGCATTAAAATAATATAATGCCTTAATTTCTTTTTTTTTTTAAGATTTTATTTATTTATTTGACAGACAGAGATCACAAGTAGACAGAGCAGCAGGCAAAGAGGAAGGGGGAATCAGCCTCCCTGCCAAGCAGGGAGCCCGATGCTGGGCTCTATTCCAGGACCCTGAGATCATGACCTGAGCCAAAGGCAGAGGCTTAACCCACTGAGCCACCTAGGTGCTCCAATGCCATAATTTCTTTAGAAGACATTTATCTACATATATGCTGGAGATGTTGATTAGTTACACTCACCATTATGTGCTGCTGCTTCTTCAAATGCTAACAAATTCATCACTTCTCCTTACCAATCTGCTATCATAGGTCCTCTGTCCCTTCGTTGAGTTTCTGTTTCCTATAAATATCATAAGCAATGTAAGCCATTTAATATTATCAAATTTTTCCGAATATTTCTTACACTCTGTAAGTATGAAGTTACCATTTCTACAAAAAGCATATTTGACAGACCTTACATTTTTGCAGAATTGCACACCAGAGACTATATCCCAGATATTTAAGCTTCATAAATTATCCAAGCAAAATTCTACATCCCTATGTCTGAAGTGGAGTCAAATTGCAAGTCTATCATACAAGCGTATCTTAATGTCTCAAATTACCTCCAAACACAGCCTGTCTACAATAACCTAGGAAATTTGTAAGACAGGAGAATGTTTCATACCTTCACAGTGGGACCCCAATCATTTGGAGCTTACCACACTCATGTTACTGGTACTTGTTTACTAAACCCATTTAATTATTTAGCAATTAGCTATTGAACAATATGTGTTTGCCAGGAACTGTATCTGATGCAGAGGATTAAATATAAGAAGAGTTCCTTCTCATAAAGAGAATTAAGCAATCAAGCAAAGGAGACCATCCAGTAGAAACTCACTGAGTTAGCAAAGCCAGAGAGGAGGAGGAAGTGAAGTGGCAAGAAGCATGACAGGAAGCTGCGTGGAGAGGACAGTGAGGGCAAAAGGAACAAAGATACTAATGTGAGAAGTGAAAAGGTTCATGCAGCAAGGAAGCACAGTCAGCTCTTGTGTTGGAAGGAAGGTGAGGCGGGAGGTCAAGATGTAGGCGGATCTAAATCACAGGAGCTCACCTGCTCTGTGAAGGAACTTGGACTTAATCCTGAAGGCAAGACAAAAGAACTTAAAGACTTGAGGTAGATAGAGGCTGATCCAATCAGATGTGCATCTTCGCCAGATCGTTCTGGCTCTTATTATAGAAGGTGGATTTTAGAGATATAGCAGGAAGGCAAGAAGACCAATTAGGATACTGTTGCTAAAATCTAGGCAAGAGATGGCTTAGAACTCAACCAGCCTTGGTTGTTATCAGCCTAGATATAAACCAACGTTATGTTGCAGTGTGAGAAAATTTCAAAAGGAAGAAGTAAAGAGAACAAATCAATAATAGTTAATATGGAAGCTGTCGCTGTTCTCCCTGCCACCATATTCCTTTAAAAAAAATATATATGACAGTAACCTAGAATTCACCGAAAGGACCAAGTAGTAAACCATAAAGTGATATTGCCAGGTGTTTCTTTTCTTTCTTTTTTAGATTTTATTTAATTGCTGGAGAGAGACACAGTGAGAGAGGGAACACAAGCAGGGGGAGTGGAAGAAGGAGAAGCAGGTTTCCCACTGAGCAGAGAGCCCAACATGGGGGTCCATCCCAGGACCCTGGGATCATGACCTGAGCTGAAGGCAGACATTTAAGGGCTGAGCCACCCAGGCGCTCCTGCCAGGTGTTTTTAAGTAGGCTGTATAAAGGATGAAAACACTACAAATTCACAATTCAGGTGCAGAAGACCCAGCAATACTTCACAAATTTCAAGCTAGCCACACCCCCCATGAAACATTAGAAGGTATTTCCCTATCGGAACTACATAACAGAGGACCCCAGGGTTTGAAATGGAGTGATACAGCACAAAAGTTTAAGAGCAGATGGTAAGAAGACTGAATGGCTTAAGATTTTCTCTTTCCATTCTAAGACTAGATTCACGTTGTATCTGGTGTGTCATATTAGATTATGTAACATTTAAATACAGCGTACTATTTATTGTAAAAATAGCTTGTGTTTAGAAAATAAAATTTGAAGCAGACACTTGCAGACTGTCTAAGACACTTTCTTGAAGCTCTAGGCTCTGAGAACAGAATCTGTCATGGGGCTGGTGAACACAACACTTAATGCTTTATAACCTTGTTGCCAAGAACAGATCCTTGGGGAACACGTACACAAACTTAACAGCAGAGGGCAGCAAAACTTCACTAAGCAGTTTTTAAATCCCTAGCCACTTGTATATTGCTTAATATTTTTCAGCAGAAGACTATGTGAATATAGATGTGTGTATATATGTTTGCATATATGAATATATTGGTTTATTTTATATCTAAACTTATGCCTTAAGTTTAGGACAGAATTCTTTCCAGAGTTCTGAGACCGTTGAAGGCTCTTGGACGGATAGGACCTGAGGCAGTAACAAGACGGAAAAAAGCTGAGCGAGCCACAATATCTTAATGGAGTCATTTGCAAGTGGTTTGTCAACTCTTACAAAAATCGTGGTTTAAACTACGGTAGGATTCTTATGTATGTCTCTATGTATGTATGTGTTTGTGTGTGTATTTCTCCCCCCTCCTTCTCAGTGGGTTTCTTTTTAAAATTATGTCCCAGCTATGTGTCTGAATTCCTTATCGATCAAAAGTAGATAATAACTGTATCTGTCCTTCAAGAGGTTCAAAATTAAATGTAAGTGGAATAGTATTCACTGTTTTTTAAAGTTATTTTAATTTATTTGTTAATGTTATTTAATATTATTGTTAAACTATAATAAAATATTATTTAACAATATTATTTGTTCATTTATTTACTTTTATAATATATAATTTTATGATTCACATACATGATATATTGCATATTATTATAATTATAACATATATGAAAACATATTAACATATAATAATAATGTAACTATATAATATAAATACTTTATACTTTAATATATTATGAATATTTTAAAGACTGAGCCACCCAGGTGCCCCTATTACGAATATTTTAAAATAGTTTATTTATTTATTTGACACAGAGAGAGAGAGAGAGAAAGAGAGCACAAGCAAGGGGAGCAGCAAAAGGAGAGGGAGAAGCAGGCTCTCTGATGAGCAAGGAGCCAGACAAGGAGTTCAATCCCAGGACCCTGGGATCATGACCTGAGCCAAACGCGGACAGACGCATAACTGACAGAGCTACCCAGGTGCCCCTTCATATATTATAAACATTATAGAATACATTATATATTACTACATATAATTATTTTTTCTTTAGATTATTAAACCTAACAGAAAGTTTTTCATTTGAACCATCTTTAAGTGTCTGGATCAGTAAATCCTTATTTTGTGCAACTAAACCTCAGAACTATCTTTATCTGAACTGAAACTCTATACCCATTACATGACAATTTCTCTTTCTCTCTCCCCTAGCCCATGGGAACTGCCATTCTCCTTTCTGTTGCCATGATTTTGAGTATTTTGGTTACCTCATGTAAGTGGAATCATACAGTATTTTTCTTCTTGTGACTGGCATGCTCACTTAGCACAATGTCCTCAAGTTTCATCCATGGTGGTGTCTGCATCAGAATTTTCTTCCTTTTCAAGGCTGAATAATATTCCACTATAGATAGTGGAATATTTATATATATATGTATACTTGGTATATTTTAAAAATAAACATTTTTAAATTTAAAAATGATATTAGGACTCCTGCTTCCAGTTATACTGTGATCATTAAGATCAGACTTACCTTCCTCTTATAAACAACTAGGAAATTGGCCAAAATACATAAAACAACAGTATTCAGACATTCAACATTAGGAAGTATGGCTTGGGATCTCTGAGAGAAGGGAAACAAAAAGGTAAACTCTTACAGCCACCCCAGATTTTTGTGTAGAGGCAATTCCCAGACATGGATGCAGTGGGGGAATGCAAGCAGAGACCAGCAGTCTCTCTGAGTTGAAACGCTGGGGAGGTCAATGTGAGGAAATGTTGTTGGGCAGAACTGTAGAGAATAGGGAGCTGTGCAGAAAGACACCCACATCTCTGACTAGGATAACCCCTGACCCTGCATATATAGGTGAACATTCTTAAGACAGGGCAAATAAAGACTGGGTAGTTGCAAATTGAGTAATACTCAGAGCTGGGTGGAGAGATGTGGGGACTTCAGTTAACCAAAATTGTCAACTTAGTAGACTGAACAATTCCCAAAGTAAAGACTAATTTACCCTAAAAAAAATAGGCAAAATATTTGAACAGACACTTTACAAAAGTAGATACGGGGATGGTTGATAAAGTACATGAAAAGAATCTTAACATTGTTAGTAATCAGGAAAATACAATTAAAATCACTATCAGATATGGTCATCTGCCCACCAGTCTCATGAAAGAGAGAGGGAGAAACATGTACCATGTTTTTTTTGAGGACATAGAATAACTGAGATTTACTTCTGGGAATATAAAATTATACAATCATATGGAAAATAGTTTAGAAGCTTCTTATAAAACAAAACATACACTTAATATATACCCCATCAATTGCACCAATTTACTCAAGAAAAATGGAAATATGGGTCCACACTAAGACTTGTATGTGAATGTTTACAGCACCTTCAGTTATAAGGCCATCAACAGGTGAATGCATAAGCAAGTTGTGGTATATTCATATCATAGAACACTATTCGTCAATAAGAACGAATGTACTATTATTATATATGACAACCTGATTGAATATTAAAAATGTTCTGATGAGGAAAAGCAGCCAAACACAAAAGAATACGCTCTACATTGTTCCAATTATATGAAACTCTAGAAAAGTAAAACCTGATCTGTAGTGACAGAAAAAAGGATAGTCAGCTGGTGCCAAGGGCAGGATGGGGAGGAGGTGGAGGTATTGACTGGGAAAGAGCACAAGGGAATCTTTAGGGATAATAAAAAAGTTCTATATCTTTACTATGCTTGTGATTCTGTGAGTGTAAATGTTTTTCTTTTTTCTTTCTTTCTTTTTTTTTAAAGATTTTATTTATTTGACAAACACAGCGAGAGAGGGAATGGGAGAAGGAGGAGCAGGCCTCCCGCTGAGGAGGCAGCTGATGCGGGGCTCGAACCCAGGACCCTGGGATCATGACCTGAGCCGAAGGCAGACCCTTAACGACTGAGCCACCCAGGCGCCCCTACATGTTGTTCCAAAGTCTGAGCAGTGCCCTTAAAATGGGTTCCTTTGTGTGTATGTAAATGACACCTCATTAATATGATTTACACTGAAAAATAAATCTTTGCCTACTCCAGTAGATTACAAACCAAATGTTGACAGACTAGACATTCCTGACTCAGTCACATGTATTGCCACTTGATATCTCATAGGAGATTCCAACTTAACACGTGTAATCTGGGACTCATGGTATTATCCCCCAGACCTGCTTTTCCTCCGGCACCAGCTGTTCCTTCTGCACGCTGCAGGTGGGCAATCTTTTAGTGAAAAAGTTTTATTGAGGTAATTGTGGATTCACATGCAGTTGTAACAAATAATACAAAGAGATCCTACTGGTCCTTCACCTAGTTTCCCCTAATGGTAATGTTTTGCAAAACTATAGAAAAGTATCACAACCAGGACACTGACATTGATAGTATATGCCAATCTTACTCAGATTTTCCCAGTTTAACTTGTACTTATTTGGGTGTGTGTGATGCCAATGCTGGATTTTTTTTTTTTTTAACCTTACAGGTTCCTGGGGCTCTCCATATTTCTTTCTAGTTTATTTTTTCTTGACTTTTCAGGTCAAGAGAATTGATCTGTCTTTGAGTTTCTGATTCTATTGTCTATTATCTCTCCTTTACCATCAAGCCCAAAGGATTTTTTGTTTTAATTTCTTTGGTTGTATTTTCTCATTCTAGGATAATTATTTCACGTAAGTTCTTTTTCTTTGCTGAGATTTTCTATTTTTTAAATTTGTTTCAAGAGAATTTGTAATTGATTTTTTTTATTCATTTATTTGACACAGAGAGAGAGAGAGATCACAAGTAGGCAGACACAGGCAGAGAGAGAGGGGGAAGCAGGCTCCCTGTGGAGCAGAGAGCCCGATGCGGGACTCGATTCCAGGACCCTGAGATCATGACCTGAGCCGAAGGCAGAGGTTTAACCCACAGAGCCACTCAGGAACCCTTGCAACTAATTTTTGAAGCATTTTTTGTGGTGGTTGATTTAAAATCCTGGTTAGATATTGCCAGTATTTGACATTTTGATGTTGGGATCAATTGATTGCCCCCCCCCTTTTTTTTTGAGATTTTGTTTGTTTCTTTATGAGAGAGAGAGCACAGGTAGGGGTGAGGGGTAGAAGCAAAGGGAGAAGCAGACTCCCTGCTAAGCAGGTAGGACCCTGGAATCATGACATGAGCCAGAGGCAGATGCTTAACCAACTCGGCCTCCCATTGATGGTCTTTTCTTATTCAAGTTGTAATTTTCCTGGTTTTTTACTTGCAAAAAAAAAAAATGTCTTTTTATTGGACCCTAGGCTTTTTAAAAAAATTATTATTATGTTGGGAGGATGGGTTCTATTTAGATATGTTATTTTAGTGGCAGTGATTCTGTTTAGGTTTAGCATGCAGGTCTCAGCCCAATTTAGGGGACTATGGTTCCAAAGGCAGGTTAATTTTCAGAATGATGAAATTTCTGGTGCTGATTGTGCTCCCACTGGTCCTTGCTGGTGCTAAGCAGGCAGAGAGTGTTTCCCAGCTGGACCACCAGGGGTCTTTGGGTGAAGGAGGTAAGTCTAAGGCCCATGGAAACAAAGATGCTTTCTAGGCTGGCCACTTGCGGTGGCAGAGTCTCTCTTGCCAGTACTACCTGTTACTCTAGTATCTCTTGGTGGGGGATGGTTGCCTCAGCAGAACGCTCTCACAACTCCTATTTAATATTGCACTGGAGGTCCTAGCACAAAACATTGATGAAAAAACTATCTTCTTGCACTGAAATGCCTTCACATTTTTGTTGAAAATCAATTGACTGTATGCTTGGTTAAACTTCTGTACTCTATTTGGGTCTATTGACTGTCTATCTTTATATCAACCAGCCTGTTTTGGATGTTGTGGCTTTATAGTAAGTGGTTTGTTGTTTTTTTTTTAACGATTTTATTTATTTATTTTTTTTAAGTAGTCTCTACACCTAACATGGGGCATGAACTCACAACCCTGAGGTCAAGAGGTGCACACTCCCTGACTGAACCAGCCAGGTGCACTATAAGTTTTGAACTAGTCTTCCAACTTGTTAATCTGTACAGAGTTGTTTGGGTTATTCTAAATATCTTAGATTTTCATACAAATTTTAGAATCAGCCTGCTAATTTCTACAAAGCAGTCCAATTAGATGCAGATTTGCATTGTGTTAAATCTATGGATTAATTCTGGGGAAAGCTAACATCTTAACAATATTGAGTCTTCCAATCCATGAACATGATATACTTTTTCCATTCATTTAGGTATTCTTTAATTTTTGTCATCAATATTTTATATTTTCAGTGTACAGATTCTAAATCTTTTCTTATCTCCATCTCCATGTTTTTCATGTTTTTATGGTAATATAAATGGTATTGTGGTTTTAATTTCAATACATCATTGTCCATTGCTATCATATAAAAACACAATTGAATTCTTTATATCTTATATCCTGCAAACTTGAACTTAAATGTTTTAATAGCTCTTTTGTATATTCCATAAAATATATCAAGGATGTCAGAAAATTTTTACATGCAATCTATGTTTCTGAAAAAAGAACAGTTTAGCAGGCTGATGAATAAGATCTAAGCTGCTCAGCTAAGAAACAGCAAGATGGTGGATGATTTTTCAGACTTATTTATGATGTTTTAAAGATGCAATAATAGTTCTATTAATTGGGGGAAAATTCTACATAGATGGTATTATCTGAGAATAAAGATGATTTTACTTCTTCCTTTCCAATTGAGATGTCTTCTACTTATTTTCCCTGCCTTGTTGCACTGGCTAGGACCTCCAGTACGATAATAAATAGGAGTTGTGAGAGTATCCTTCTCTTGTTCCTCATCTTAGAGGGAAAACATTCAGTCTTCAGTATTATGATGTTGGTTTTCGTTTGATAGATATCCTCTATCAGGTTGAGAACATTTCCTTGTATTCCTAGCTTGCTGTTTTTTTTTTAAAAATCAGGAATGTATATTGGATTTTGCCAAATGTCTTTTCTGCTATTAAGATGACCAGGTGTTCCCCCTTTTTTTCTTTTTTTGATCCAATGAATTACATTAACAGATCTTTAAAAAAGATTTTATTTGAGAGAATGCATGTGAGCATGAGGTGGGGGGAAGGCAGAAGGAGGGGGAAGGAATCCTAAGCAGATGCCCTACTGAGGGAGGAGCTGGTTGCAGGGCTTGAGCTCACAACCCTGAGATGGTGACCTGAGCTGAAATCATGAGTTAGATGCTTAACTGAATGAGCCACCCAGGTGACCCACATTGTCTAATTTCTTGTTAAGATTTATTTACTTATGTGAGAGAGAGGGAGAGTATAAGCAGGAGGGGCAGAGGCAGAGAGAATCTCAAGACTTTCTATTGAGAGTGGAGTCAGATGTGGGGATTCTTCTCATAACCCTGAGATCAGGACCTGAGCTGAAACCAAGAGCCTGATGCTTAACCAACTGCACCACCCAGGTGCCCCTAATTTTTTGAATATGAGATCAACCATCAGTATCATTTTCCTTCTGCCTTAAGGACTTCTTTTAAAATTTCTTGTAGTTTTGGTCTCCTGGTAATGTATTCTTTCAGCTTTTTTATGTTTGAAAAGATTTTTATTTTGCTTTTGAAAGATGTATTCACTGGGTATGGAATTCCAGGTTCAGTTATTTTTCTTTCAGTATTTTAAAGATATCACTCACTGTGTTCTTTGTTGTCTTGCTTCCAATGAGAAATCTTTTGTTATCCTTAGCTTTGTTCTTTTGTACAAAACATGTCTTTTTCTGCTGGCTACTTTTTCAGGTTTTCTCTTTATTGCTTTTTTCTTATTTTAAATATTTTATTTTTAAGTAATATCTACACTCAACGTGGGACTCAAATTTACAATCCTGAGATCAGGAGTTCATGCTTTTCCAACTGAGCTAGTCTTTATCACTTGTTTTGAACAATTTGATTATGTTATGCCTTGGTATAGTTTTATTGTTCTTATGTCTAGTGTTTATTAAGATTCTTGGATCTGTGAGGTGATACTTATATCAAGTTTGGAAAGATATTTGCAATTGTTTCTTCAAATATTTTTTTATCTCCTCTTTTTCTCTGTTCCTTTAGAGACTCCAATTATATGAATATTAGGGCACTTAGATTGTCCTGTGACACACTGATGCTTTTTTCACTAAAAAACTATCTTTTGTGTTTAATGGTGAATAGTTTATATTGTTAAAAGTTTATATTACTGAGCTTTTTTTTTTTCTGCAATGTGTAATCTGCTATTAATCCCATCCAGTGTATCTTTCATCTCATACATGGTAGTTTGCACCTCCAGAAGTTAGATTTGGCTCTTTTTTTCCCCATATTTTCATTTCTCCACCTAACATTAAAAATATGGAACAGAGTTATACCTTTAATGCACTTTTCTTTTAATCCTAACATTAATGTCAATTCTGGGTTGGTTTCAATTGTCTATAATATTTTTTTCTTCAATGTGGGTTGTACTTTCCTGCATGCCTTATGGCCCTCGATTCGATGTCAGGCACTGAATTTTACCCTGCTAGATGCTGGATAATTTTGTAGTCCTATAAATAACTGAGTTTTGTTCTGGGGTGCAGTTACTTGGAAATGGTTTGATCCTTTTTAGCCTTTCTTTTAAGACTTGTTAGGTGGAAACCAGAGTCGTGTTTACTGTAGAGTTAATTATTCCCCACTACTGAAAGTAGGCCCTTCTGAGTACTTTACTCAATTATGATATTCTTTTGGTGTGGTTTGTGGGAACAGGCACTATTCCCAGCACTGTGTTAGTTCCCTCTAATCCTTTTTGATAGTTTCCCCCACGCTTGGGTAGTTTCTCCACATGAGTGCACCGATCAGTACTCAACTGAGCACCTGAGTGTGTCACTAGGCAGACTACCACTGTTTCTCTAGGCATTGCTCCCCTCTCTAAATCATAGCTGCCGTGGTCTCCCTGAACTCTCAGCTCCATCTTGTCTACTCAGTGAGTTCACTGGACTCGGTCTCCACTGAGTGGTGAGTGGTTCCTACTCTGCATTGCTGCATTAAAACCCTTTGAGGCCGTAAGCTGGAGCAATCACAAGGCTCACTCATTTGCTCTCCTTCACTTTAGGGCCCTTGTTCTTCACTGTCTGATGTCTGGTGTCTTCAAAACCACAGTTTCATATATATTGTCTTTTTCTGTTCTTTTTTTTTTTTTTTTTTTTGGTTTCAGAGGAAAAGGTAAAGCTAGTCCTTATTACTCCAGAATAGCTAGAACTCATTACTGTAAGGAGATTTAAACAAGAAAAATGCATTTCCTGTTTTCCCATATCGTTGCATTTTTAGTGCCCTTCTTTCTGTTGTGTGGATCCATATTTCCATCTGGTATCATTTTTCTTCCTTTGAAAGAAGGTCTTTTAACATTTATTGTAGTACAGGTCTGCCGGTTATGAACTCTTCTGGTTTTGCTATGTCTGAAAAAGTATTTATCTTGCTTTTGTTTTTGAAATAGATTTTCATGTTTCTTCTCAGAAAACAATCCATCACAACAGTAAGAAACGGAAACACAAAATCCATCTTTGATGATTCCACAAGATCTTTGCATCCTTGAACCACAGCATGGGAAAATAGAATGCTGATGGTGGAATGACAGTAATGATGATGAGGATAGCACACGTACTATAATGTTTATTATATCAGGCACCAGTGTCTGTCGGGGGTTTAGCAGGCTCGGCAGCAGACTCAGGTTAGGTTAATTCAGGGAGGACTTCATAAGGGGACTTCATGCGCTGTGGGCAGGGTATAGGGATGATGCAGTCTCCCAGGGGTAGTGACAGTAGGGCTGGTACCCTCCTAGGCTGGCAAGCTTAATGGGAACTCAGAGAGGACTCCTTGAGGGGAGTTGTGACTTCATGTCAAGAGATGCATTTAGATCAAGGCAATTCTTCGAGAGAGCTGGGGGAGTAACTACTCTGACCTCACTGGCTTCCCTCTCTGATGTCATGTGAGGACTCCCCTTTGGCCGGAAGCTACAAGCAAGAGAGCCCACTGATGAAGTAGATGCAGGTGCCCCAGGAACAGTAAAGAAAGGATCAGATTAGAGAGTGGCTTTGGAGAAGTAAATGAAGTTATCTGGCATCGCATCCGTGGACATATTAGCTCCTTTAATCCTCCTCCAAATACTATAAATTACTATTATTATCCTGAGATGAACAAACAATGCAAAAAGAAAAAAAAATCAACAAAACTATGATGCTCTGAGTTTAGAGAAGATACTGCTTTCATGGGACACCTGGGTGGCTCAGTTCATTAAGCGTCTGTCTTTGGCTCAGGTCATGATCTCAGGGTCCTGGGATTAAGTCCCGCATCGGGCTCCTTGCTTAGCTGAGAGTCTGCTTCTCCCGCTGCCTGCTATTTCCCTGCTTGTGTGCGCTCTCACTCTTTCTCCATCTGACAAATAAATAAGTAAAATCTTAAAAAAAAAAAAAAAGATACCGCTTTTACTAAACAAGAACAAGATACTCGAAGAATAGGAACAATGATAGAAAAAGGGGAAAAAATTTAGCAATAAAACCTGTGATTGGGGCGTCTGGCTGGCTCAGTTGGTAGAGCATATGACTCTTGATCTCGGGGTTGTGAGCTCAAGCCCCATTTGGGTATCAAGATCACGTAAAAATTAAAACATTTTTTAAAAGATTTATTTATTTATTTATTTGAGAGAGAGAACACATGGGGTTGGGAGGGCAGAGGGAGAGGGAGAGAGAATCCCAAGCAGACTCCTCACTGACTGTGGAGCCCAACATGGGGCTTGATCTCATGAGCCTGGGCCAAAATCAAGAGTCAGAAGCTTAACTGACTGAGCCACTCAGGCTCCCCCAAAATAAAATCTTTAAAAAAACTGTTATAGCTAAACTTCTCCCCAAATTAATAGAAGGGTTATGAGATAAAGGCAAGTAAGTGTCCCTGAGAGAGAATAAAATATAAGGAAATAAAAAGTAAGAATAAAGGGATAAGAATATTTGAAAACCAATCAGGAAGAAGATACCAAATCCACAAAGTTCAAAATCTATCTTTCTGGGGTTCCTGAAAGAAAAAAAAAAAAAACAAAACAGAAAATTGTGAAAAGCAAAATACCAAAGAAAAAATACAAAAAAATACTCCAGATTTGCTGGATTAAGAAGACCACTCACCCCTCTTCCAATGACGCAGCACAATGAATGAAAAAGACCAACACCATACTTCTGAGAAATTTCATAACACTGCATGTAAATTTCGAAGTATGAAATAATGACAATGAATACTACTAGCTCTTACCCGTTTTCAAAGTGATTTCACATTCCCTCTCACTTTTCAAATGGCCCCAGGGCTTATTGCGTCCCTTCACAGAGAGGGGAACAGATACAGAGAATACAACACCTGCAAGATGATATTCTTCACACCTTTCACAGATGAGTAGCACAGTTCATTAACACTGAGGTGTGTTTGTGTGTGAACACCTATGTGTAAATGGACAAGTCATTTCGAATGCCCGACCAGTTTCCTGACCTGGATGATCCGCTCTTCAAGGTACAGAACATGGTTTCTAATTCCTTGCTACACTTCCCGAGTCAGTTGAAGAAGGGCTTAGTCTCGGTGGGTCTATAGACCTGAACTCAGTGCCAACCCAGCCTGGAGGAAGGAGATGTGACACCATGAGCAATGATTATTTTCTTTGCAAAGGCCCAGGAGGTGCAGTGAACACAGTCACCTTTCCTCATTGTGTGTTCCTATGGGCAAGGTGTTCAATCTTCACGATCTCCAGATTCCTTCTGGTGGGTTTGGGTTTGAGTCACCCTCTTCAAATTCCCTTTCAGTACCATAATTCCAGCGTTCTGTCAATAAACAAAGATAGTATCAGTTTAGTGAACCAATTGCAGCAGCGAGAAGGGGTGCTCGGAGGGGGTTTTCTACAATACCAGGGGGAATCAGGTGGGGAAAATGGCCCACATAGAAATGTGTGATCAAATCTCCCTGAGAGTCCTCAGGCCTTTGGAGAATTAGTAAAAGGTGGACACAGACAGGATGTGAATGAACAGCTTGCTCTCCAAGACAGTGGGTTGTAGCTTCCTGTGCCCACAGAGACTTTGGGGAAACCACCCTGTTGTAATGAAGAGTTTTGCATTCTCGGCTGCTGGAGACTATGCCAGGAATGGCAATGAAAGCAGTCCCTGGTGGTGACCACATCCCAGGAGCTGAAACCACACTCTAATTTTGCACGAAATTGCTGGTTCTGACTCTTCTTTGCTTATGATTTCTCATTTTGACGGTAAGGATTACATCTAGTTATGTGTAAAGTAACATCTTGAGAATAGACTGAGGAAAACCATTTAGCCCTCAGCCATTTGCACTAACCCACAACATGCCAGTACACTGGTGGGGATGCGGGCTCCAGGATCAAAGTCACTACAACCATGGTAGTCAGAGGGGGAGGGAACGTCCAAAGACGCATTGAAGAAGGACAAGGAGGATGGAAAGGAAAGGAGGAGAAAGAAGGGAATGAGGAGGAGTGAGTTTTCATTTGGAAAAAAAAATTGGACTTACATTTATGTGAATATCTAGACGAATCTTAGAATTAATAACATGTTAAAATGGTGAGAGGTTATGACAAAGATGAGACTGTCTACTGGCCTTATTGAGCCACCCACGCACCCTGCTACTGAGAATTGGCAACAAATAGCTTAAAAGTGTTTAGTCTTTTCATCTACAGACTACCTTTTGGGGATGCCTGGGTGGCTCAGGCAGTTAAGTGTCTGACTCTTGGTTTTTCCCCAGGTCATGATTTCAGGGTTTTGGGATCCCCCCTTTGGGCTCCATGCTGGATGTGGAGACTGCTTAAGATTCTCACTCTCTCCCTCTCCCCTGCCCTCTAAAAAAATAAATAAAATTTTACAAAGACTACTTTTTGGAGGAAATAAAACTAACCATTTTTTAAAAAAGATTTATTTATTTATTTTTAGAGAGAGAGCTGGGGGATGGGCAGAGGGAGAGGGAGAATCTCAAGCAGACTCCCCCATTGAACACAGAGCCTGATGTGGGGCTCGATCCCACCGCCCTGAGATCATGACCTGAGCCAAAATCAAGAGTCAGGCCTTGACCGACTGAGCCATACAGCTGCCCCCAAACTATTAACTAAAGAAAAAGTGGCCTGAATTTCCAGTAAGAATTTTAAAGTGGAATTTGACTTCTATTTGGCCTCAAGATTCTCAACAGTCACCTATCCTAGCAGTAAAATTCAATGCTTTTTTCCCTGTCACAATTATGCCTTTACACACAGTACAGATTCAAGATACAGTGGTTGAACATGAATAAATGTAGTACTAGAGAATGTCTGAAAAATAAATCTTAGAAATAGGAGTTCTGCAAAAGTTGTGATAGATCAAATCAAAGCATTTATTTCAACCTGCACCCTATTTTAGAGTTCGTATTTGGGCACAATAAGCAAAAATTCTAGAAAGAACTTTCCAGGAAGATAGCTGAGATTTGACATTTGGGCACATACTGTACACAGAGAGGATGACATTTTAATGTAATTTATTTGAAATGCTTCCAGAAAAGTTTAAGGCCATTATACAAAAACATTCATTTCATCAAAACATTCACTTTCTTCCCCTAGGCCAGCACTTGACAGACTTCTTGTCTCAACACGTTGGCCAAAGTGGCCGATGGCTCCTGTAGACAATGATCCAGTCTCTCCCCCTCCATCAGACATCGGTTCTCAGCTTATGTTTCCTTCTAGCAGTTCATTCACTTGCTAAATAACAATTTGAGAAACAAAGCAATTTTAAATAAACTCATAATAGAAAAAAAAATTCACCATGTTTAAAATCTATAAATACAGAAATATGTTTTACAGGGTAAAATTGACCACATTTTTTCATTTTGAAAAATAAGTAATATTACCTTGTTTTTATATTGATACATCTTGTCACACAGCTTCTTTGAATGCACATGTTAGATGTACATAATAAAATGATAACATAGCATTGACTGCTTTCTGTAAACTCGAAAGACACAGAAGATTTAAAACAAAACTTTTTGGCAATAATTTAGACTCATGACTACTAGTGCTGGTGTGGGAATAATTTTGCACAGGTCATCCTTAATATTTACACTCACAGGGAGCTTTTCTGTGTATTCAGTTAACTTTTTTTTAAAGGTCGGCCGTCCACCCTGCACTGTAAATCAAGGCTAGACAAAGAGGTTACTAGTTTGGCTAACTGAGCCTAATTAATCATCGAGTTAATTAAAATTGGCCGATGGAGAATGTGATTACGACTCTGATCACAGCACAGAGCCGGAGGTGGCAAAGCGGTGACCTAAAAGAAGAGCAGGAAAACCCAAGGCTCTGGCCTTTCCCGGAAGGGCACCAACCTTGTTTTCTCGTAATGCTTCCTGCCTAAGGTCATGATGAAGCACTTCTTCCAAACTCTTCTTCCACATGTTTCTGTAAACAGAGTCACTGACTCACCTACGGTCTCTTCCTCAATGCTCCAAAATAGGAGTAGGCCTTGGCACATGAAACAAAATGATGGTGGGCCTCCTTATTATTCTGCCAGGTGTTCCTTCCCAGGCCTGTTGAGTTCTGCTCTGGTTTAGGCCAGAAATGGCTCTCTAAGGCAAGCCAGCAACTAGGACAGACACCCCCTGGTGCAACTGCCTTTCAGTTCAAGATCCAGAGCTGGCGGCTGCCTTCGTGCTGGTCCTTTTAAGGTCAGACACTACCGCACATCCTAATAGATTATTGCATCAAATTTGCACTAGGTGACACTGCAAGGTCAACACAGTGCTTCTTCCTTTGCACCATTAAGTGTCCAGCATCCCCAGGGGATGTTTTCATGCTTTCTGGTTGGATAACATTGAACCAAGCTCATTGCAAGGATCGATCTTTTCCCATTTTCCTGTACATACCATCACGATACACAAGTGACTTCCTCGTGCCCTGTTTGCCAGGCCCCATAAATTCCATGCCTTCAGCTATCACGTCAAAGAGGCAGGAAAGCACTAGAGAAGCACGGGAGGGTTCTTTTTTAAGCAATCTACGCAAAACAGTAGTTTAGAGATTCTTTTCTATTTTTTAAAATCCAGCAGGACAAGTGAAAGTAACTTGTTCAAGTACCTCTCCATCCATCCAGACACTTGTGAAATGCAACACAGGGTAGAGCTGCCACAGACCCCAGCTTACAGACAGACTGGCAGTTACAGTACTAGGGACAAAGGTACAGATACAAGAGACGAGGGGCAACACGGTCACCAAAGTATTAAAAAGTGCTTCTCCAAACCGTTCCGTGTGTGGAATGCAAATACTGTACAGGTAAGACACAGGGCTGCTTCCAGGAAGTACACGTGCCTCTGTCAGACGTTGCTTTCGATGTGCCTGCTGTTCCCACCGGAGTCCGTCTGTTCCATGCGCTCACAGTCGAGGCTGACCTCGCTCGTGTCCATACTACAGTCTGACTCACTGTCCGATTGGTCCATCTGCTCAAGTTTTGTGTCTCCCTGGGGCTCCTGGCTCCCAGGGGCAGGGTTTAGGAACGGTCCCTCGGAGTCCAGCGCCCCAGCCTGCCCGGCAGCGCACAGAACGGTTTCTTTGGCCTGACGAATGCAGTTGAGCCACTGCTGCTTGTTGAAGGTGTCGTTGGCTTGTAGTGAGTGGGTCTGACTTTGGGAACCGTTTTTGAAACTTACTCTGAAGAAGTTTTTAACTAGAAATGAAAAATACATATAAAAAAGGTCAACGGACAGGTATTTCTCCTAGGCCAGAGGTAACCTATAGAGTGACACGAAACCCATGTACCTAGGGCAGACATCATTAATTAATTACAAAATGTGTCCCACTGGTCCAGGACATGGCGCAGCTCTACTCTGCAGCCATCAAGCACCTGGATCTGACATCAGAGTAGCTCTCGGTTGCCCTGAGGCCAGCAAATTAAAATCTCCCATGTATTAAAATCTCCTACGATCTGGTTAAAAACATACACACCCGGACCCTACCGTTAAGTGACTCAGATTCAATAGGTCTAAGGTGGGCCTGATAATCTGGACTTTCAACCACGGCCCCAAGTTAGAGCTTTCTCAAGTTCGAGAAGATCTGTGTAAGAGCAAACCATGCCCCCGACCCTCCAAGCGATAATAGTACTTGTATATACAGTACCTAAAGGACTGAGAAGATATGCAAAGACTCAGAGCCGTTATAAATTCAGCTTCACTTTAAAATAAAAATATATTCTCAAGCAACACAAATAAAAATTAAAAAAAAATTTTTCATTATCTCCACAAGAGGTACGTATATTTAAAAACATGGTAGCACACCATTCGGGAGACATTTTGTTTAGTTTAACTGACACAGAACAGGCTCTGTGAGCCACGTGCAACGCTTGGCTCACAGAAGCGCGTGTGTTCATCAGTCCCCTTGCACTATCCCTGGAGCCAACGGTTTGGGAACCACCACTTTGGATAAATTCAGGTTCCACTTTTTGCTCCTGGGTAAGTGCCTTAACTTCTGTGTGTCTTCAGTGTCCTTACTTGTAAAAGGGGAGAAACGAAGAGGACCTATCTTACAAGATTATTATGAGGGCTAAAGTTAGTGGTAATGCATGTGCTTCTACACCACCTGACACAAAGCCCGTACTCAGGGAATAGAAGTTGCCACCACCACAGGGCGGAGGGGCTGATGAGCAGGTCAGGGGCAGTACATGCTAATTACATTGACAATACAATGTCCCTCTTAACCCAAGAGGCTCAAATGTCACTTTCTCAAGGAAGACTTTTCGGATCATTTCCTCTAAAGCAAACCCCCAACTGTTATCCCTACCTGCCCCATACAGGGTTTTAGTTCTCTTAACGCTACCTGAATATTTATTCATCCTTTATCTCCTCTATCACAGTGTAAGCTCCATAGGGGCAAGGAATTTGACTGTTCAGTTTACCAGTGTATACTAGTGCCTGGAATGACACATGCAAGATACTCAGAAAACACTGCCATTGTAGCTTCTCTTGGTTAATTTGTTTAAGTCTCAAGTTAGAGAAACCCATTAGAGTAATTACACATGAATCCTCAACCCAGGTGACCATTCTTAATCCTTTTTAGGGACGATTCTCCTGGCTCAACAAGAGCCACCAGTAAGCAACTGGTATCGACACAGGGGCCGTCTGGTATTAAGCAAGCTTGCATCCCGTGGAAGGAGACAGGGAGAGGGAATGCAAGGAGCACCTGTTATGTGCAGACGGGTTCACTTGCAGCATCTTAATCCTTTAACAACCTTCTAAAGTAGGTACGAAAACATGCCCATTTTACAGATGGCAAACTGAGGCTTGCAGAAGCGGCACAAGGTTACACAAGCAGTGAGTAATGAGACAGCACTGGAATGTAGTGTGACTCCAAGGCCACAGCTACTTCTCTCTCCACCAGCCAGACACGCCCTCTGAAGCACCACAACCAAAGACATTCAACAGGTCAAAGCCGACAGCCATCCCGTACTTCTCTCGTTGTTGCTAAACGCCCCACGCAGGGAGCCGCCCAGCCTCACTTCTCCATCCTGCAGGTCTTCCAGGAGAAGGTCCTTTACAGGGATCGGCTGCCGGTACAACTGGTAGCAGAGCTGTTCATTGTGGGTGACAGCTCGAGTGATCACAAGCACTTCTTGGAACAGGAAAACGTGCAGTTTCTAGAAGAAAAGAATCCACAGGATTTCCCTAAGCAACAGTCTATTGAGTGGATTAGGGGACTTCTGTGGGTAAGAAGAGCCCGGGTACCAGCTTCACATTGTATTATCAACTTTCAGGCTCAGGTCTACCTCCAGAACAGAAGTTGGGCATCTTGGAGGTATTTCCAGATGCATCTAGTGCCTTTCCTGGAGGAGCGCCTCCCTGCGGCCCCCACAGAGAAGGCCTTTCTGCCTACAGACATCTGTGGCTGGGACTGCCGGCTGCAGGGACACCATGCATAGTGCATATTCACAGCCTGTGCAGACGCACAGAGCCTCCAGCCTCCGTAAGAAAATAAAAGTGAGAAGGGAGGACAGAATAAAGGGAACAGTGAAGGAAAAAGAAGTGAGTACCTCCACCCGGGGTTTTGGCTTATAGCATCCAATATAACCCTAAGAGATCATAATGAACTATAGTCTATGAAGGATACAAATGGAGGGGTGCCTGGGTGGCTCAGTGGGTTAAAGCCTCTGCCTTCGGCTCAGCTCATGATCTCAGGGTCCTGGGATTGAGCCCCGCATTGGGCTCTCTGCTCAGCGGGGAGCCTGTCCCCCTCCATGCCTGCCTCTCTGCCTACTTGTGATCTCTGTCAAATAAATAAATAAATAAATAAAACCTTTTTTTTTTTTTAAGGATACGGATGGTATTTCAAAGCCTAATATTAATCTTTGTTTCCCAAACCCATAAAAACACTTGTTCCTTAAGCCACAGAACTGAGTATCAGCTCCATCCAGGCACTCCAACTCTGAACACTGCCCATTCCCGAGGGAACCAGAGTGTGCTGTCAGAGCCACAAAGATGATCAAAGAACTGGTCCTTCTCGGTTATGTTCCTCGGAACCTCAGTTCTCTGAAGAGGTTGTGCTTAAAAGGCTGATGACTGATGTGTGTGTTGTGGGCGAAAAGAAATCTCCAAAATAAAGGCTTGTCTCAAACCACATCATGAAAGCAATTTTGCTGGGTGGAGCCCGGGTAAATTGGCCCCATTCCGTTCCTAGTGCTAGACTCTTCTCACAGTTTGGAAATGCGGACGGACGGAAATGAAAAGTTCTACAACTTTTGCAACTGGTTCTGGTTTTCTGGTGGAGATATTTGGGAATGGGAACCCAGGGGTCTCAACCCAGTGGAAACTCACATCAGAATCTTGATTTGGGGCAGGGGAAGCACATTCAGCATTATCAGACAATTTTACATTCGGGAGAAAAGAAACTGGTGGACCCCCCCGCCCCGACACCCACTCTGACATACACAGACAGACACAGACACATGTATAGAAATAACATGTGTATAGACATATGTATAGACATATAGAAATAACATGTGTATAGACACATCTATAGAAATTAAAGCTCAAGCAAATGTTGGATGGTGGAAATAAAACTGATAATTTTCACAGCTTCACATTGTATTATCAACTTTCAGGCTCAGGTCTACCTCCAGAACAGAAGTTGGGCATCTTGGAGGTATTTCCAGATGCATCTAGTGCCTTTCCTGGAGGAGCGCCTCCCTGCGGCCCCCACAGAGAAGGCCTTTCTGCCTACAGACATCTGTGGCTGGGACTGCCGGCTGCAGGGAGTTTGAGATTGAGGAGTGAGATTGAGATTGAGGAGTGAGAGTTTATCAAAAGTGCATTTAAACAGATTAAAGCAAAAAATAACCAAGTTAAGGGCTTTTTTTTTTTTTTTTTTTTTGGAGGGGGATATAGAAAGAATGTTAAGCCTTTTTTGGGGGATGGGTAGGGGAGGAATTGGATATTGTTGTATATATTAAACATTACGTTTTTAAAATATTGTTTCTACTGTAATCAACCCTCTAGCCGAGGTAGGTAATTTGAACTCAGATTGTCTAGGAAACCTTTTAAAAACATCCCTTATTTATGAATGTTAGCTGAGAATTTCCCTTCTTAGTCTCAGCTCCTTTTAGCCATCAAACTAATGAGCTTTTCTTCTGACACAGGACTGTTCATAAAGACTTCCATCATTCTACTGAGAAAAACAATAAAACACACCTCCTATCCCAACTGCTATCTTTGTTTTTCAAAAATCTGTCTGCTGAAAAATGAACTACAGTTCATCTCTAATGCCTGAGGCACATCTAACTAGGGAGTCTCAGTCCTTGACTGAGGGACAGAAAGAGAACAGGCCTCATCCCATCCAGTGATGTATCTTCCCAACCATTTCCCACAGGGCTTCTGAGAAAGAATGTTCAAGAAGCCAGAGTATCAGACATTAGATGCCAGAGTATCAGACGTTAGAAGTCCACTAGAGTTTTCTGAAAATCAGCAAGAAGCAGAATGCTGCTTTCTAGCAACCAATAATTCTGTAGTCAAACAGAAACACTTCTTCAAGTAGTGGTCATGACCAGTCTCAGTATCTCTGCTGGACCACCGGCTAGTTGGATCCCCAGCAGCTCTCATAATGGGCACTATGACAGACACTCAGTGATTTCAAATAACATTTCCAAGCCTGCTCACAAATGCCACTCCAAAGTCCAGGTCAAAAGGTTGTCCCTTAAATCAGCAAAGCTTTATCAAGAACTATTCAATCTAGTTTTGGCTTTCATTCTAAGAGTTGACTAGATACTGAAGACGAAATATGATAAAAGAAGAGATTCTCTTTTTCAATGGCTTTCCCAACATTGAATTTAAATATTTGTTATATATAATAAAATCTATATGTTATATAAATATACATTTCTATGTATAATATGTTTAAATTATAAAATATCATAGACATATTAGTATTAATTTCTACTGGCTACACATAAAAAGAACCTGGTGAATTAAGTGAATTTTGAGCTCTCATGAAATTTCAAATCCATCCTTTCTTTTTATAAACATTTACTCATTCATTCACTCACTCATTGACCTAACATTACTGAGTGCTTAGTACATGCCAGGTCCCCATAATAGGTGCTGGGGATTAATAAGACGTGGTCTCTATCCTAAAAGATCATACATAATGGAAGATATTGACAGACATATGGTGGATAATTACAGCCCACTGTAGTAAGTGTCCCAGGGAGATCCATCCAAGTTGCTATGATAGAAGAGGAGGAACAAGTTCAAAATCTACTCAGGAATAAAAGCCAGAAAGTTGGGCAGAGTTAGTTATACAGCTAGTTTTAAAACAAAAGCTGGTTTTAAAATGGCAGTCTGTGGATGGGTACCAATCCTTTAAAAAAAAAAAGCAAAGAATTTCTCATAAAGCTAAGAGTTTCAACTTAAGAGCTGTTTTTCTGAGATTATATACTTTTAACATCTTGTTAAAATCATCCCTTGTTTTCTGATATCAAAGCCGGAGGAGATGTTGTTAATTGTTTTGTATTTGTTATTGAAGGTCATGCTCAAACAAAATACAATTGGCAACCCTCTGTTGGTCCCGAAATTCTTCCTGAATATATACTGGTTGTGAAATTATAAAATATATATAATATATATGTTGTGTAATATATATAAATATATATTAATTATAAGCTAGAAACATGTTATTTATATATAAATTATAATATATAAATACACACACACACACACACACACAATGTATATAATTATATATATCCATATACATATGGGATCCTAAGATACAAAAGACACTGGAAAGCAATTTTTGTCTGAAGAATATGACCTTGGGTAGGGAAGGCAGAGTAACAGGAGGCTGGGCATTAAATGGATTAAGCGCCGTGGGGCGGGGGGGGGGGGGGGGGGGGGGAGGCAGAGGACCAAACCCCTGAAGGAGAGTAGCCACTCACCACCCCTCGATTGTTCTTCAGTTCTCCATGACAACACAGCACTCTTGAGTTGTCGATTAGAGAGTCTTTCTGGCCTTCTTCCAAGTAAAGAAGCCGCTCTTTATAATAGCGGCACTCAGATTCCCCAGTCTTGGTGTTGATTTCTGCCACGATTCCCTGAATGATGTTTATCTATGGAAACAAAGAAGAAAGTATGGGGAAAGTAAGCAAACCATCTACACCAATAAGTCCCAGGGGCTCAGCCAAGAAGGTCACCCAGACAGACCCGCATCTAACTCTCAGATTCCGTTATCTAACCTGCTGCTTTGGGAAAAGGCAAAAATAAACACGTGCTTTGAATATATTGTGTCCATCTATCCATCTATACATGTACATACAGATACACACACACACATATATGTGCATACACACGCAGGTATTTGTATTATATAGAAAACTGATGTTGATGCATGATTTTATCCAAGAGGAAGAGATAGAAGGTATAGCTTCTGATGTGCAGGACTCCTAACTACTGAGTTCTTTGTTGCATATTTCTTCAAACATGCTTACAATGTGGAAGATACAGGCATATAAAACCATAGCCAAGGAGAGAACACAAAGCAGAATGCAGTAGTCCCCAGAAGGGATTATCTTTGTGGGTTTGAACTCAGTTTCAAGGTTTCTCTATAGGTACTCACTCTAACCTACAAACAAGATGTGCAAATTGGGTGTAAAGAAATGGTTTGGGTAGCTTTTTAGTGATAAAACATAAATGATTTTAAAAAGACGGAGAACTAGAAATGGAAAGAAAAGACACTAGCTGTAATGATGGGAACTATTTATCTACATACATACACTCACACCCATGCCTGTAGCACACGTGGAAACAGTAGGGGTGGAGGGATTTCAGATCAAGGGTGGATATAGTGTTGTTACTGCAAAATGAAACAAAACAACGCGATGAGAGCACAGCACTCAGACACAATCAGTGGGCGTTTATTCTGATGTGTTATTCTATCACATAGATGATATGTCTAAATGATGTAACATACTAAAAAACAAAGGAACAAGAAATTAGTTGAGTAAAAACTCAAGGACACCAACCAAAGGTAAAATGATGACCTCATCAGCAGGGTCCCCTGTCCTCCAAGAGTGAAAAGACCAACGTTTCCTTTCTTCCCATCTTTCTTGTGGTAGCATTATTCTTGTTTTTTAAAGATTTTATTTGATAGAGAGAGATCACAAGTAGGCAGAGAGCCAAGCAGAGAGAGAGAGAGAGAAAGGAGGAAGCAGGCTCCCTGCCGAGCAGAGAGCCGATGTGGGACTCGATCCCAGGACCCTGAGATCATGACCTGAGCCGAAGGCAGAGACTTAACCCACTGAGCCACCCAGGCGCCCCGTGGTAACATTATTTTTTTAGTTTTTATTTAAATTCCAGTTAGTGAACGTAGAGTGTAAGAGTTTCAGGTGTACAAATGATTCAATACTTCCATACAACTCTCAGGGCTCATCACAACAGGTGCCCTCCTTAATCCTCATCCCCTAGTTCACTCCTCCCCCCACCTCCCCTCTGGTAACCATCAGTTTGTTCTTAGAGTATAGAGTCTATTTCTCTGTTTGCCTATCTCTCTCTCATCCTCCCTCTTCCCCCCCCCTTTTCTTGTTTGTTTTGTTTCTTAGATTTCACATACGAATGAAATCATATGGTATTTATCTTTCTCTGACTGGTTTACCTAGCATAATACTCTCTAGCTCCATCCATGTCCTTGTGAATGGCAAAATTTCATTCTTTATGGCTGAGTAATATTCCATTACACCCACACGTTCTTCATCCATTCATCAGTCGAAGGAGTTTGTGCTGTTTCCATAATTTGGCTATTGTAGATATTGCTCCTGTAAACACTGGGGTGCATGTATCCTTTCGAATTAGCATTTTTGTATTCTTTTGGTAAACACCCAGTAGCATAATTGTTGGATCATAGGGTAGTTCTATTTTTAATTTTTTGAGGAACCTCCATACTGTTTTCCACAGTGGCTGCACCAGTTTGCATTCCCACCAACAGTGCAAGAGGGTTCCTCTTTATCCGCATCCTCGCCAACACCTACTGTTTCTTGTGTTGTTAATTTTAGGCATTCTGACAGGAGTAGGATGGAATCTCATTGTTGTTTTGATTTGTATTTCCCTGATAATCAGTGATGCTGAGCATCTTTTCATGTGTCTGCTGGCCATCTGTATGTCCTCTTTGGAAAAATGTCTATTCATGTCTTCTGCCCATTTTTAAATTGGATTATTCATTTTCTGGACATTGAATTTTATAAGTTCTTCATTTATTTTTGATAATAACCCTTTTTCAGATATGCAATTTGCAACTATCTTCTCCTATTCTGTAGGTTGCCTTTCAGTTTTGTTGATTGCTTCCCTAACTGTACAGAAGCTCTTTATTTTGATGAAGTCCCAATAATTATTTTTTGCTTCTGCTTCCCTGGCCTCAGAAGATATACCTAGAAAGAAGTTGCTACAGCCATTGTCAAATAGGTGACTGCCTGTGTTCTCCTCAAGGATTTTGATGATTCCCAATCTCACATTCAGGTCTTTCATCCATTTTCAATTTATTTTTGTGTATTGGGTAAGAAAGTGATCCAGTTTTATTCTTTGGTATGTTGCTGTCCAGTTTCCCCAACACCATTTGTTGAAGAGACTGTCTTTTTTCCATTGGACATTCTGTCCTGCTTTGTTGAAGGTTTATTGACCACAGAGTTGTGGGTTCATTTCTGTAGTCTTGATCCCTACAGCTTCGTAGTATAACATGAAGTCTGGACTGTGATGCCTCCAGCTTTGCTTTTCTTTTTCAAGTTTGCTTTGGCTACTTGGGGGTCTTCTGCGGTTGCATACAAGTTTTGGGATTATTTGTTCTAGCTCTGTGGAAAATGCTGTTGGTATTTTGATAGGGATTGCATTAAATGTATAGACTGCTTTGGTAGTATGGGCATTTTAATAATATTTATTCTTCCAATCCATTTCTTTGTGTCATCTTCAATTTTTTTCTTTAGTGTTTCATAATTTTCAAAATATGGGTCTTTTGCCTCTTTGGTTAGATTTTTTCCTAGGTATCTCATTGTTTTTGGTGCAATTGTAAATGGAATTGATGGGTTAATTTCTCTTTCTGCTGCTTCATTGTTGGTGTATAGAAATGCAACCAATTTCTATAAGTTGATTGTGTATCCATAGAATTTACTGAATTCACTTATCAGTTCTAGCAATTTTTGGTGGAGTCTTTTGGGTTTTCTATGTAGAGTATTATGTCATCTGCAAATAGTGAAAGTTTGAGTTCTTCCTTGTTGATCTGAAAGCCTTTTATTTCTTTTTGTTGTCTGACTGCTATGGCTAGGACTTCCAGTACTCTGTTAATTAACAATGGACATCCCTGTCTTGTTCTTGACAGTAGAGGAAACACTCTGTTTCTCCCCACTGAGAATAACATTCACTGTGTGTTTTTCATATATGGCCTTTATGATTTTGAGGAATGCTCCCTCTAAACCTACTTTGTTGAGGGTTTTATCATGAATGGATATTGTACTTTGTTAAATGCTTTCTCTGTATCTATTGAAATGATCATATGGTTCTTATCCTTTTTATTAATGTGGTGTATCACCTTGATTGATTTGAGAATACGGAACCACCCTTGCAGCTCGGACTCGTGGTGGTATTGGCAGGAAGGAACTTAACAGATGAGTAAGGGTAATAAGTCCTCTTCTTGGTTACATTTACTTAACGGAAAAACAAACCAATCTCTGAAAAGCAAAGTTTTAAAAGAAGCCTTTACTCAGTGAGAACTTACCAGATCTTGTAATGTGTTAAACTGGCAATGAATTCTAAGATTAAGTGATTATTTTTCACATTCTAGTGAAATGATACCTTCTGCCCAAAGCCAACTGGAGAAAAACTTCTACCCAGTTAGAACTCTGGCATTTCCACGTAAGTCTGACAGAAGATCTTACAGCTCTGAGCCAAAGTCTGGTGACTGCTCCCTATGAACAGATGCATAATCTATATACTTTTGTAGCTATTATGAGTTTCAAAGCTCATTTATTCTTTTCTCTATTTCCCAAATTTGGGCTGTAGCACTACTTGGATAATAAATACATCTTTTTAAAAAACACAAGCTTTTTGTCCCATAAAATAATCTTTTTGGCCTTTAATGTCAACGTGACATTAAATGTAAGTCCTATGAAATTAATCCAAGTTTTACTAACATAAAACAAATAATAAATAGAACACTTTGATATACAAACTTTCTCTTCGTTTTTTTCCCCCTCTTGGTTTTTAGACAAGCCTAATTATTTGCTACTTTCAAAAAAAACAAAACAAACAAAAAAAGAAACTTCACAAAACATATTAATGCTATGACTCATCCTTCAAGTTAATTCAATCAATGCTTATTGAGCGTCTGTTCAGTGTCAAACTAGATGATGTCACTGAAAGAAATGAGACAGGTCCCTGCCCTCAAGAAGCTTTAAAATATATGGGAAGTGTCTGACAAATTCTTTTACGTCTACCTTAATCTTTTACCTTACTACATTTTTAATATATAGTGGAATATATACTTTTTCCTTGCTTTTAGAGGTCTTAGCATTAATTGCTGTGTCTCTTCTTAGAGTTTACTCAGTTTACCTGGAATTAACTGGGTCTTGAGATAATTTTCTGAGTTTCCTGCAAGTATCCAGGAGACCAGAAAAATGATGTACTATAGGCATAAATATGTGTTCCCTTCCTAATTTAGCTCAGGGACCAAACAGCTGGCATATCACATGAAGATTAACAAACTCAAACCCCACAGTGGTTCTTTAGGCAGCTATGACTACTGTCTGATGCTACTTCTTTCTTTAGTGTTTGAAAAAATAGAGAGACTGAACAATAGGAACAATCAGCGTTATTCCACATTCTTTGTGGACATTGTAATAGCACTTCTGGGTCTGCTTTCATTTATTAAAAATATTGTTTTGTTGTTACATCTACCTCTACACTATAAGCATCTACTCTGTACTTTTTTTTTTTTTTAAGATTTATGTATTTGAGATAGAGAGAGTGTGTGTGTGTGTGTGTGTGTGTGTGTGTGTGTGTGTGCAAGTGTGTGCAAGTGCGGGGAAGGGCAAGGGAGAGAATCTCGAGCAGATTCCCGGCTGAGCACAGAGCCCGACCAGGGCTTGATCCCAAGACCCATGAGATTGTGGTCTATTGACTGAACCACCCAGGTGCCCCCCGCATTGGTTCTTGAGAGGACTTTATTGTGCAGAATCGCAGGGAGGAATAAAGGTGTACGTAGCAGATCGGCAGTAGCAAACAGTCATGGTGGTTGTGCATTTAAGTTCAATTTCAATTTATTGTTGCATCAGGGTTCAAACTGAAAGGAAAGGACCAGTAAAGCAAGACGATGACAAATATCTGATAACAGAGCAGGGGGTAAGCCCACACATGCCATAATCATCATCCTCAAAGTGGAATCTGGAAGCTCTGTCTGGTTCCTTGTGCGGTAATGTCGTCTATCTGTGGGCTTGTGACACAAACCGAGAATAGCAGCCAGCACGGCAGGAACAGCAGGACTGTTCTTCTCACTGATTCCAGTGATTTTTTTTTTTTTTTTTTTAAGGAGTTAGGGAACAGTGGCAAGCAGAGGGAAGAGATGGTCTGCCAGATCACTTGTTGGCTGAAACAATCCTTAGAATTTAAAATGTTAAACAACCAGATCTCTGGAATATCTAAATATCTGAATTTCTATTTAAAAATGTTTTCTTTTAGGGAAATTTCTATCAACTCTCCAAAACACTGTTAAGAAATTCTAATAAAGATGTGGTAGTTAATGCACTGCAGTAAAAGCAAGACCTTTTTTTAGATCTAATTATAGGACTGGACACTTGGTGTAGAAGCAATTTACTTAGGTTCTCTGATTTTTTTCCCTTTTCATAAGTGGAAAATCTATTCAGGGAACATGTAATTCAAGCTACGTCGGTACTATGGGTTTTATGTTTATCAAGCATTCACAATGTACCCAAGAGTATGGGGCTAAATATTTCTGCCCATCTAGGTTAATGCCCAGAGGATTTTGAAAAGAAGGGGGAAAAAAAAACCCAACATTGTTGTGCCTCTATTGTGTAAATGGGCACTTAGAAGACCTGCTTTGCAGACATTTTCAAACGCAGGTCTGCCACACTTCACACACATATCTGCCTGAATGAGTAGGTGCAGATTCAGCTTTCAAAAGTGACGTCACATCTTATGCACTAGGGAAACCTGTACATCCTTTCACATCGCAAACAACCACCTTCTTATCTGTTCTTAAATCCAAACTTCAGCTTACTGGGTGATTTTAGAAACAGAGCATTATTCTTTCATGCTGCATATTAAAAAGAGAAATCTTAACAGTAAAACAAAACTCAGACTAGCCTCACGTGCTTCAAAAAAGTAATTATTTAGACTAGCTCGAGCTCCCTGTTGTTTTCATTCCTGCAGACCACACACTTGCTGGGATGAAAATATGGAGAGGAAGCAACATTCTCGCATGCTTTCTGGTAGTTAAAAACAGAGCCGATGAAGTGGGATGGGCCTCATCCGTGGTGCCTGTGTCCCCTATCTGTGCTGGACTGGGGACCTGGTCTCTGTGTGTTTGCATTCAATCAAGAGCATCTCTCCTTCATCTTCTCTATCCCTACAAGGCGGCACCTGGCCCAGCACTGCACTCGTGAGGCCTTTCCACTAAGTCTGGGGGTGGACAGCTTTCTGCAATTCCACAGGCAAGAGGGGCTCAGAGAAGCAGCCAGGCTTTTAGCTCCATGGTATAGGGTCATAAAGAAGTGGAACAGGCCCAGGATTTGCAGTCCATGCTGACAGATTTGACATCAGCCTCATCATGTGCTGGCTCTGGACCCAGGCAAGTTATTGAAGCCCTCCAAGCCTCATCTGGAATATGGTCCTAACAAGGAGAGCTATCTCACAAGTTGTTATAAGGATTAAATGAGATACATAACCTATAAAGTGATTACATAAAGCTGATTTCCTAGGTACTCAAGAAATGTCAGCAAATGTTAGAATTATCATTGTTGTCATTACTACTAATTATTATTAAGCCCCCTCTAGGAGGAGACAGGCAGTCTGCTCACAGGTTTCATGGATTCTGATTCTCAAGTCACCTGTGCATATCCTCTTTCTGTTCCAGATGCAGTCAGGGAACAAGCCCCTTGAACTGGTCTCTAAGCCTCCATCCCCACGACTTCTCCCTCAGCGGTTTCCATGACTGCATGTCTGGACCACTACAGGAACCTCTCAACTTGCCTCCCTGGCCCTCGTCCTTTCCCTCCTCAGTCCCCTGTCCTACAAACAAGGAGAGTAATGTGTCCAAAGTTTCACAGCTTATCAGCAACGGAGCTGGGATTTGAACCCTGTATCCCAGTTACTTAGAAAACAACAAACAAAAGAACAAAGCACAACAAAGGAAAAACATCTCAAATTGATATTTAAAACCCTCTCTATAGGGGCACCTGCATGGCTCAGTCAATTGAGGGTCTGCCTTTGGCTCAGGTCATAATCCTAAGTCCCAGGATGGAACCCTGTATCAGGCTTCCTGCTCAACAGGGAGTCTGCTTCTCCCTCTGCCTGTCACCCCGATTTGTGCTCTCTCCCTCTCGCGCATGCATGTTCACCTTCTCTCTTGAATTTAAAAAAAAAAAACAACCCTCTATAACCACATCTGAACCCCCCATCCTCTGCCTTCTCTCCTGCTGCTTCCTCAGAATATCCTCAACCCTGGGCAGACTGACCCAGGGTATTCCCCAGGCATTTCCTGTCCTGTCATTCCTCCATAGCTTTGTTCAGGCCACTGGCTCCTCCTGGCCTGCCATCGCCTCTGCTCTGTCCCACAGAGTACCCCAATTAGAACCAAGCTCTCTGGACAGAACACTCCCTATTCACAATATTCACAATATTCTCATGAGACAGATCCATTTCTCCTGGTCTTCTATTGCTGTTGGAAAGAATCTCTCTTCATACTTAATGAACATTTTCTGGTGAGCAGGAAGTTTGACTAGGTCGGTCCCTCACTGCAGTCAGTGGCTGAGGAGAGCTGGTTCTGAAATGGGTGTCGACGTCACAAATGGGCTCACAGGCGCTAAGGTAAGAGGCAACTCCCATTTGCTAACTAAACAAAGATACTCAATTCAAAATCCCCAGAGATCTTAACCCTCACAGCCACTGTGAACAAACAGATTATAGTTTATTATGAATTGTAATTACAGATTACAGAGTCAGCTACACAGAATCAAGAACTTTGAGAAATCAAAGCGACCTTAGGGTGTATTTCACATAAACACTGCATTTTATAGGTTGGGGGAGTGAGGCAGAGAGAGAAGGAGTGAACTGCAAAATTAAAACACAACTGATGGCAGCACCATGCATGGAAGCCAAGACCCCTGGGTGCTGCCCAGAGACCCTTCATTCACCACGCACCCAACTTCCTAGACACAAGGGAGAAAACAAGGTAAAGACAGAAAGAAACAGGTGAACTTACAGCTTCTTCCAGGTGCTGCTGATCTGGATTATCATTTGGTGTGTGCCTCAAGATTTCGCGAAGAAGAAGAGGGTATTTCACTAGACGGCTCCTTGGAATATCGAGAAAATTCCAGAGATCCAGCTTGCGGCTAAAGGGGGATTCTAAGCATCGCTGTAGGAAATCCTGGACTCGGTGGTCTTGTTTTTTGTGGTCCAGCAGTGCTTTCGCGGCCACCTGATTGCTGCAATAGCTGTCGTAGGAGCTGAGACAAGGCAGCTAAGAAAGGAACATCAAAACGTGGTTGGAGTGTGGAGCTAACTGTGCTCTGAAGCTACACGCGAGTATCACTTGTGTAGCCTGAAAAAAAACCCTGCTGGTCTCCAGGCCTGGCCAACGTTCCTTTATCTGCACGGCTGGACGAGGCAGACAAGGGCAATCTTCCAAAATCACAGGCAATGAACAGTTTATAGGCTTTGGCTTACTTGCGTGAAGTTACTTTCTTAGCTGTACATTTACATTTTTTTTTAAGATTTTATTTTTTTTATTTGACAGAGAGAGATCAAAAGTAGGCAGAGAGGAAGGCAGAGAGAGAGGAAGGGAAGCAGGCTCCCCGCTGAGCAGAGAGCCTGACTCGGGGCTCGATCCCAAAACCCTGAGATCATGACCTGAGCCGAAGGCAGGTGCTTAACTGACTGAGCCACCCAGGCGCCCCTACGTTTACTTTCTTGGTTGTTAAGACCCCATCATAATTTGTTTGCATTTCTGCCAATCTAAGTTGGAACAAAAGAACCAGAAAAACCGCACACGCATACAGCTCAAAATTTTCCTGCACTTCCAAAGGTGTCCGGTGAGGGGAAAGCTTCCTTTCTTTAAAAACAAACAAACAGGACTTCTTTTAAAATTATTCATAAGAAACTCATCTGGAGGACTTAGGGGTATAAAAAGAAAGCAAGGAGTCGGACTTCGTGCCCCAGCCATTTGCGTGGCCTGGTGCGAGCATCTCTATGTTGTTAGCTGAAGGTGACCTGATTCCAAGGTGGGCCAACCGTAAAGAATGCCAAGAAGTGAGAGCAAAAGTATAATTAGTAAAAAAATAGATGCAGGAAGCATTTAGAAAAATCTTTTAAGCTGGATTCCTGTCTATACCTCATGGTTGACATCACAACACCGTGCAAAGAACATTTAAGCCTAAAGACTTTGGAACGCTTCAACTCCACTATTTCCTTCCAGCAAAATACTAATTTCCTTGACATGTCCCATCAGTCACTTTGTGCAAACAAAGAGTTGACGTCCCCAGTAGGAAGGTGGTTCATCTCCTTTTTCCACTCCTTCCTAAGTTCTGCATTCTCAATACATTGCATTGGGCTTGCCATCCACAGACATTCAAAGTTTATATTCCGAATGAACAAATAAATGGATGTTTAAGGTGTCCAGATTAGGTAACATTTCATGGCCTGCGAACATGGCTTAGAAATAAATTGTGGCAGCATCCGAACAATGAGTCAAAGTGTAAACATTTCTGGTGCTTCTTTTCTACCTCTTATTGAAATTATTTTCTCAGCAACTGAAACAAACAAAAAAAAAAGGCGGGGGGAGCACCTGGGTGGCTCAGTGGGTTAAAGCCTCTGCCTTAGGCTCAGGTCGTGATCCCAGGGTCCTGGGATCGAGCCCCAAGCTGGGCTCTCTGCTCAGTGGGGAGCCCGCTTCCTCCTCTCTCTCTGCCTGCTTCTCTGCCTACTTGTGATCTCTCTCTCTGTCAAATAAATAAATAAAATCTTAAAAAAAAAAAAAAAAAAGATACCAAGGAAGTAATGTTTAAATTCACTGTCAAGTTTAACATTCTTTGGAAATGTCTACCTTTCTTATGTGTCATTAAAAAAAACCCTTTTATTTGTGTTAAAAAGAGCTGCAGAAATTCTTTCCTCAACCTTAAATTTGAAAGTAATGATAATTGCTACACACACACACACACACACACACACACACACACCCTAGATGTGGTATTGCGGCTTGTAATTTAGACTTTCAGAGTTAATTAAAAAGAACTTCAGGTCCTCTTAATTTCATTTCCACTTCCTCGCTTTTTAAAAAGACCTGGAAATGCCCAATGTTTTCATTATGGAGAAACAAATCAGCAGTAACTATCAGGTGCAAACCAGTGAGGAACTCTGACCCCACTGCCACCCACCGTCCAATGGGCCATCACTCTCTGATCCTGCCGCCCCCACTGCCATGGCAACCCAATCCAGCTCTGGTCCTGTTCACACCTGACAGGGTGCTCATTTCCTGGGCATGACCTGAAGGCTATCTGGTTCAACCCCACTGGCTAGAAAGGGCCACAAGCGATAACTTGAAAGAAAGAATGTATACATCTTTGTTCACAAATACACACACAAATTCGCTTACATAAAGTGTGAGAGGTGATACCACAGTGGTTTAGCAGGCAGACTCTGGAACCAGGGACAGTCACACTCAAAGCCTAACCTGGATAGTAACTAGCCAGGTGACCCATCTGAGCCTCAATTTCCCCACTTAAAAATGCATATACTACTTTCCTCCTATCTTTTAATGAGATAAGGCAGACAAAAAGTGTAAGAGCTTGGCTTCTGGGTAAGAATCTGTAAGGACAGCTATTAAAGCAAAAGTACAATTAGTAAAAAAATATTTTTTTGTTATTATTTATCCCTAGGATATTTTTACTGAAGAAATTGTGGTTTAGAGAAGCAAAACTACTTGCTCAGCTAGAGACAAAACTGGTGGGCTGAATGTTCTTCCCCCACCCTCCCCCCAAAGCTCTGAACTCCTTGACATCTCTTTAAATAGACCATCAAGAATTTATAAAGGAAACTCTTTCACTTGCTTTAGAAATTCTTTCTATCTCCCTAAGCTTGTGAAAAGCGACAGAACAAATCCATTTTTTTTTTGCTTCCATGTACCCGGCCTCTCTCTATAGAATTAAAATTTAATTAGAACCCAAATTAACATGAGAACTTGCTGCCTGGAGAGCTTGTAAATTATTTAAATTTATTAAATTATATAAATTAAATTATATAAATTTATTACTGAAAAAACGTTAGCATGAAGAGAAGTCGCTTGGGAAGTTGTTTCTATCCAACAGGGGAAGTGTATGGGATCAGGCCTACCCGTGGGGAGATGCATCCTCAGTGACCAGGGAGGCACCCTGAGGAAACCACCACTCTGCTTCAGGCCTTCAAAGTACAAGGAATTGATTCATTCTAAGGTCAAAAGGACTGGCCAGGCCTGTCCTACTTGGGAGGCTCCTTGTTAAAAGGGCTTTTTTCCCCCACCTTTTTTTTCCTGGGAGGGGTTTGGGAGGAGGAACAGCGAATAAATCAATTTTTCATGGGTCGAATGGGCTCTGACTTTTCTCATTCAAAGTCCCCTCAGATGTTTATTTTGTTCTGTTAAAAAGACCAGAACTCAAACAGATGTACCCCTTGGTTTACAGTTCCCACTTGCGTGGGCACATCTGCAGTTAAAAGTGGGAAAACATTTAACAGCTCGTCAGGCCTGATAAATAAGGGCCATTTCTCATGAGGTCTGGTCACAATGGGCCAGTTGTTTAATTTTAGGCTGCTTTTCAAGCTTTAAGTCCCCATTTGATGTCTGAAGGGTTCAGATAGCAGTGGAAGTGGTCACATTTCCTGTGGGTATGTACAGAAAAGGCCTGCAAAAGCCACCCCCAGATCAAGCCAATTTCCTAATAAAAGTAGCAAACATTTATTTCATAAAAATATTAACGAAAAGGCAAATGCCTCCACTTCTGCGTCTGGTGTGAACTGACAATGTGTATATGATGCCTAAGGAAACATGTCGTTCTACATCGCTATCTCGTCAACAACAGAGCAGGCATCATGCTAATTCTGGAGTGTGGCCTCACTGGGCCCCCCATGCCCATCAAAGCAGCCCACAGCCTCAGGAGGTTTAAGAAAACTGAGGCAGAATCTCTCTTCTCATTACACCTTCCCTCTCTCCAGCTGGCAGCCTCTCTTTAGAGAAATTTCTTTGAAGGTTAAAGAAGTTAAAACATCTACCACATCTTATAATAAAATGAAAGTCAAAAATATAAGACGAATGATCTCCCCTGAAATATTAAGTCACATTTTCTGAATTATTCATCTTAGAACATTGCTTGCCTTTTGGACGCCCTTGGGGTATGTCGGCCTCAGTGCTAAAAGTGACTTCTAAATTAAAGCTATCTAAGGCATGAAACCCTCAAACTTTCTTGATCGAGGCTATAATCGAAAAGCAGAAGTTAGGATAAGAGAGCAACATCAAAACACAGGAAGGTTAAAATATAACTACAGATGTAACTGGATCAAGAGAACTCACATGGTGATAGTAGGATTTATGACCTTCACAACATTCCGCAAACAGTGGAATGACTCTAATGCTGCCTGTTCTGGCATTTCCTGCCTGTTTTTCTGGAAGACTGTGTGGATCAGAGAGATGAGAGAGCTAATCCTACCTGGAAGAGGTCATCAAAGTAATCTGCCTAACAAATGAATACCACCTGGAGCTGGGGAGGTACACTCAAGGACTTGAAGGAAAGAGAGGTGTAGTAATAGGGAATGGTGGGGACTGCAGCAAAATAGGAAATTCATGCCTGGTCTAAAGTACATTAAATGGGGGCGCCTGGGTGGCTCAGTGGGTTAAAGCCTCTGCCTTTGGCTCAGGTCATGATCTCAGGGTCCTGGGATAGAGCCCTGCATCCGGCTCTCTGCTCGGCAGGGAGCCTGCTTCCCTCTATCTCTCTGTCTGCCTCTCTGCCTACTTGTGATCTCTCTGTCTTTGTCAAATAAATAAATAAAATCTTAAAAAAAAATAAAGTACATTAAATGAATGAACAACCACATTATGTACCCAACGAAACACAAATTCAGCCCCAAGACCATAAATTTAGAACCCCTCATCTAAGGTCCCAGCTGATTTCTTTGTTTAATTAGGAAAGGGAATGGGTTATTTGGGAGGAAGGTCAGCACAATACCAAGCCTTCCTATGAAGTTACTCAGAATCAGATATAAGCTAAACATTAATAGCATTTAGTATTACCTTGTGTATGAAACTACATTTTACCACGAGAGCTTTTGGAGCCTGAATAAAAGCACTTTTTTTTTTTTTTTTTTTGGTGATATGGATAAGAATATATCTGTGAATATTTACTGGAATAGAAATGATAATAATTATATTATTAGTAATTGGCCTCAATTGAATATAAACTAGTTTTACTTTATTTGATATAAAGCTGGTAATCATTTGTGCCTTTACTTATCTTATTGCAAAAAGGTCATGTTATCTTCAAATACTGCAAATTTATGTTAAGAAAAAAAAATTGTTTCCATGCATTGCAGAGATAAAGCCTAAATATGATAAATTTTGCTAGGAATTTGCCGTTTCTGACATAAAGCCAACATTTGCCAATACAAAAAGTCTAGCTAAAATGAAACTCTATCTACGTTATTGAAATTTATTCTCAATCGAGACTGGAGAACTTTTCTTACCCAGCCCACAAGGATGGGACCAACATGTTCGGTGGAACCATCAGGCTTCCGAGCATCTCGAAGTTGACTAAGAAGCTCTGGTTAAAAAAAAAAAAGAAAAGAAAACAAGACCCCAAAAAAAAAAAAAAAAACAAAAACAGAATGCTTATTTTGTTAGGCATTCAAATATGAACAAGACTGGAAGTAGATTCTGGGTTAATCACATTACATAATCATGACTTGTTGTAGGACAACTCAATTAAGGCTACAAGTCATGACTCATTCTGGGAACAAAATTATACCTTCGTGTAGAGGAATGAGAGAGTCCAGTGTTCCAAAGATTTGATTCAACTCTTGTTCTGTCATTATGGAGAGTTTCAGCATGGGGTCATGATAGGCCTGTACAAGAAGGGCAAGAGACAGAAGCAAACATTTAAAATCCGTAGAAGCAAGTGGTTAATGTAAATGGCGTCGGTGTCTGTGAGGCCCCACATTATAACAAAATATTTGGCTCTCTCCAGCAACTTCTTCCAGAACGCTGCAGAGACAGCAGATGGGTGTGGCCAGACCAGATGAGAATCCAGGATTGCCTTGAGCTGTTTGTGGTTGTTGATAAACCAAAGCAGATTTTTAAAAAAGCTTTTTTATTCTAGTATATCATACATCTAGGCAAGGGCACAAATCCTAAGTACAGAGCTGATCTGAGTTGTATAATGTTTTAAAATTTAACGTATTGGAGATCTTGTAGCTTGAAAAACTCCAAATTTATACAGCATTTGTTACTAGTAGGTTCTTTTTCAATGAGTCCATATTTAAACTAAGTAAAGGAAGAAAGGAAAAAGAAAAGTGATTGCATCCTTTATGACTGTTCCAAAGCCAAAAGACCAAAATCTCTGTCAATTTTATCTTCTTTTATTAACGGTAATTTTTAAAAAAGATTTTATTTATTTGACAGAGACAGAGAGACAATGAGTGAGAGAACACAAGCAGGGGGAGTGAGAGAGTGAGAGGCAGGCTTCCGCTGAGCAGGGGGTTCAATGTGGGACTCGATCCCAGCGCCCTGGGATCATGACCAGAGCCGAAGGCAGACACTTAATGACTGAGGCACCCAGGCGCGCCTATTAATGATACTTGTACAAGAACACACAATTATACCCAGGTCGCTGTAATAGAGTACAAAGACTCAGATGGCACAGTCCCTGCCTCCACGTAGATTTATAAAGCTAATCGGGAGATAAGAAAAACACGTGGATAATTAGATATATACGTTTTTAAAATCTCAAGACTAAAAACACAAGGGATGTCACATAGCAGCAAAAACTGATCCAATTACAACTGCTTAGAGGTGAGAGAATTAAAGTTGTAGCGGTCCAGGGAGATTTAAGAAGAGCTGTCTGGCTGGCATGCCTGGGATGGAGAAGGAGGCATAAGTACTGGTGCAGAATGAACTGAGATCTGAGCTAGTTCCTGGAGGGCAGCTGGATATGGATGGTTGAAGGAAAGGAAGGGTTTCCAAGAAGGTAGAACCACCGTAAGCAAAAGGATGGCAGTAAAACATCCTTACGGTGCTCAGCTTTGGGGAATCTTGATACAGGAAGGAGGAGCTGAACAAATGCACAGCAAGATGTCTTACAGAGTTAAATGCCTTTTTGTCATCTCCATCTTCCTCCTCCTCCAGCCCTGTCTAAAAACTCAGTTTCTTGGCTGTGTCCAAGCAAAGTGCGGATGGCCATCTCCTGGGACTGCTACAGACAGGACTTCATATCAGCAGGAATCTGGACTAAGGACACTTGAAAGAAGGGACTAAGGACTCTTTCCAACCTTGTAATTCTTTTTTTTTTTTTAAGATTTTATTTATTTATTTGACAGAAAGAGAGACAGTAAGAGAGGGAACATAAGCAGGGGGAGAGGGAGAGGAGGAAGTAGGCTTCCCTCTGAGCAGGGAGCCCAACGCAGGATTCGATCCCAGGACCCTGGGATCATGACCTGAGCCGAAGGCAGATGCTTACTGACTGAGCCACTCAGGCGTCCCAAACCTTGTGATTCTTTAAAGGGGGCTGCGAATATCAGACGAAGAGGTCTGGATTTCAGCCTTTGGGGCGTGGGGGGTGGGGTCACTGGGACGGAAAGGTTTTGAGGAAAAAGTTTATTGTCCAGACAGCACAGGTTACAAAGCATGGGTTTCTTCTCCCTTCCTGCACACAGTGTGATTAAAACACAAGTTCTATATATAAGACCGCACGTCACATGATAGTACGCAGTCGCCTCGCTTGACCACTTTCTCTACTTAGGAGATTCAAGTGACTTTATTTCTAAGACACTGTTCCAGTTTCAGAGTCTGCACGCTCTCTCCCGTGGGTTAGGAGGCTCCCTAGAAGAGACAATGAAATATAGGGAAAGCCAGGCCGCTCTCTATGAACACTTCCTGACTAAACTCAAGTATCCTTTGAGGTGCATTAGAGACATGCACAGGAGAAGCCCTGCAGCTACCAGGTCTAGAGAACCTTCTTGTTTTTTTGTTTTGTTTTGTTTTGTTTTTTGAGAACCTTCTTGTGTTGAGCCATTTCCCCACTACTTGGTTTGTGCAGATTCTTCTCAATTGTTGATGACCTGTCTCAGTCATAAAAAGAATGCTCATAAGGCATAATCTTAGAATTGTGAAATTACTCATGAGGAAAAAAAAGAAAAAAGAAGGTGGCCCAAATGACCACTGGTTTCAAATTCACCTTTTTTGCCAATTTCAAGTCCTCTATCAAGTCTTCTTCTCCTTGGGAAAGCTCAAAGATTGCCTGCAAGCAAAGACAGAACACGTTCACTGAACACTCCATTTATGAGCCCAAATTCAAACAGTGCTGGTTCTGTTGCTCAAAGTCCCAGATCTACTCATTTCTTAAGCATTTTTAAAGGATTCTTTAAAAAGTTAAATTAACCTGTAGCAAATGCGTCTAAGTAGCTAAAACCTATAAAGGAAGAATTTTGCAAAACTTCTGTATAACGTACTCACCCATTTATGGGAGAAAGGGGTTCCACATATGTTTCCAACCCAGTAAGTCATCTTTCATGTTACAGAACTTGGGTGCAGCCAAACAAGAGGGAAGTATTTTAGGCAAAATAATGACAGTGGGAGTCTGGGTCTCTCATGTGTGCAGCAACCATCACAAATGATTTCAGGTCTGTTCTCAGTGATGGTCGTGGCAGTATTATGAATTGGGCCATCACAATTTGTCTTTGTTCTACTCAACAGAAGGTGAATCTTAGCAGAAAGCTTTATTCTTATCAGCCACTTGTCTTGAGGCTGGAATTGCAGGAAGAATCCAATATTTTATCACTCTAAATGTCTGGTGAAGTTAATTCATTCTAAATTGCTTCTCAGCCCTACACGGTACAATAAATAAAATTATAGGTGCCCGCTGTGTGTAAGAGTGTGTAAATGGACCGTTTCTAATTTGGCTCTATTAAACCATCATAATTTAAGAGCTATGATGTGCAGAATACTCTTTCACTCTTTCATCTGGGAGTCTAAACTGTTGGCAAACATTGTTAAAGGCCTCTATGTTTAGTCCTTTAATAGTAGTGATGGTTTGGGGACTCCTACATTTCTTTCAGACTAAAGGGAAGAAGTGAGCAGGCCGGAGAGCACCTTCCATCTCGGGGGTGGATGGAGTATAACACAAGGAGTTTGCTCTCAGGTAATGCAGATGGAGGCAGAACACTGTGCTGGAGGCCAGTGCATGGTAAGTCCTCCCCAGGCCCAGTAAAGCCTCCATATCATGCCCACCTGGTGTTCTATTTTGTTGAACCAATCATTCATTCATTCATTCATTTGGTTTTTTTCCCTTTTATGTGACACAGAGAGAGAAACCGAGAGAGGGAACATAAACAAGGGGAGTGGGAGAGGGAGAAGCAGACTCCCCACTGAGAAGGGAGCCTGATGCGGGTCTCAGTCCCAGGACCCTGGGATCATGACCCGAGCCGAAGGCAGACACCCCATGACTAAACCACCCACGCGCCCCGTTGAACCTTTTATTATGAAATAATTACATACTCACAGGAGAAGTTGTAAACATAGAACAGCAAGGTCCTCTGCCCCTTCTACTCACCTTCCAGAACTATAGAACATTATCAAAACCAGGAAATGGATTGGCTCAATACACTGACTAGACTTTACTTAGACCTTCCTCAGATTTCCTTGTACATCTGTTTTACTAGAGTTTACTTGAATAGGTCTAATGGTCCAACTGACCAAATGTGGTCCCCAGGAAAGGAAAACCATAGAACCCCATACTGGGAAACATCACCATCAGATGTCTGTTGTGGGGCAGCACAGTGTCACCATGAAGACCATGGGCTCTGGAGTAGGGCAGGACCTGGGTTCAAATTGCAGCTCTGTAACTTTCTAGATGGGTGAACTTGTATTCACTGTAGCTTAATAATCTCCCAATCTGCAGAACCAGTCCCTCCCTCTTTCCTTCCCTCCCACTGCCAGATCACACTAGTTATATGCGATCAGTTAACACTTGGAAAAACACAAGAAAGCACAAAGTGGAAAATTTTAATGTACCCATAATACCATCTTGTTAACTATTGTTAGGGTTTCACTATATTTCTTCACAGATTTTTTTTCAGTGTGTGTATTATTTTAAAATGCTTTATTATTTCTTTTAAATAGGTAATGCATTAACACAGATCAAAATTTATAGTGCACAAAGGGGCACATGGTGACAATTTTCTTTCTTACCTCTATCCAGCCACCCAGTTCCTTCCCAGGAGGCAACAATATTACCAGTTCCTTGCAAATCCTTCTAGAAATACATTTTGACTCTACAAGCAAATATGTGCACCTACACACATATATTCATTTTTCTTTGTTCTTTCACATAGATGGTAAAAGGACATAATATACCCTATTTTGTGCCTTGCCTCACCCACTTAAGCCATACATGCCTATCAGCCCCTCTTGCTATTGCTACATTGTATTCCATGTGTATCTAATAGATATTCATTATTCAGCCAGTTCCTGGCAATAGAAGTTCAGGCTCTTTCCAGCACTATTACAAGCATTAGTGTGATGAATAAGCTTACATATATATCTTTTCTTCTGTGTTAAGTGTGTCTGGCAGACAGATTCCTAGAAAGGAATTGCTGAGCCCAAACCTAGAAACTTGTCAAGTATTCCTTTTGCCAATGTCAGGTTTTCCACAAAAATAGATGTTCCAAGGGTTTCACCAGATAATGCACTAGATGTGCTTTGGCACAGCCTGACATTTGACAAGTTTCTATAGAGGGTAATATGACCATAGTCATTTAGAGCTATTGATACAGAAAACTGACAAGTCATGAAATGAGCTGCATTCCCTAGATATGTTCTCCACAAAACTGAATCAAAGTTTCATCAACTATTTTAAAATATTCTAGAAGTTGCTATCAAAATATAACTCAAGTGATTATTTTTGTGAGCTCCGAGATGCTAAATAGATACTTCCTGATTCATTTTCTTTGTAAATTCAGATTTTCACATTAGTTTCTTTTTAAAGCAGGGGCCACCCACCCAGCCGGATGCTGGGTTCTCAGTTCCTTACAAGGCATGACAGCCCTGTTTGTCCTCCTACAAATGCAACGAAGAACTGACTGGGAGCTTGTAGTATAGATGCAGTTTGGCTCTCGCCTGTAGCACACTTCGTTCCAGACACAGGGCCAACTCCTGGGTCCCGAGCCTACCTCCTGACGTTTGATTTCCTTGGACGGAAGCATCTGATTGACGCACACATCAAAGGTCTCACTCCACAGCTTGCTGTCTCTCCGCTTCGTGCTTGAGGAGGCGGCATTTCTGGACCAGGGTCGGGGGGGCGAGGATGTCAGGACGGCTCTCGCTGCGGAAGCTGATAGAACGCTAAACAATGAGAAAAACAAACCATCACGGGGGCTGTGTCAGGACTTGGGTGGATCGTTACAGCAGCTTCCTGTCACTGACAGAACATAAATCAGATACTCACAAGAAAGAGGAAAATGCCACAAGGCCTTTTGGGAAGTGGGGTATTTGCTTGCACCTACGTGCTGAGGGAAATTGGGCAAAGGGGCTGTGTTCCCATATGTCCTGGGAGTATCCATTCTGTAAGACCTGGACACAGCACAGAAACAGCCACAAAGGCAGCTCTCAGAGAAGCCACAGGATCCACTTGTTTCCAGTGGACACCCCCCTTCTTCAGAAGAGCAAGGGTTAACAGCAGGGGATGTCCTTTATATCTGGCCTGTCCTCCCACTCTCCTTCACGGAGGAACAGAAGCCTGCTGTCCTTGGGTATCCCACTTGGTGCACAGTTTGGGTGGGATGCCCCAGACCTGACCAGTCAGAATCATCCTCCACCCTCGTTCAGGGATGGGCTCCTGATTTTCCGAAATGTGCTAAGCGGTTCATGGGAGAATGAGCGGAGGGGTCTTTACTCCTTTAGTATTGTGAACTCGAGATAAAATAAGCAGGAATTTCTTGCGGCAGCTCTCTCTTGTCATGTGGATAAGTCTATTTAGTATTCAAGGAGAATAAAAGGACACACAGCATGAAGGACAGAGGGAGAGAGACCGATGGAGGGAGGGAGCAAGCTTTACCCACACTGTTTAAGGCCCTGGATCCCACTGTGCATGAAGCCAGAAAGAGCCACTCTTAGATTAAGGGGCCAGTACATTCCCCCTTCCGTTTACATTAACCTCAGTTGGGATTCTGTCGATTTGAAAAGTACCAACTAATACGTATATTAAATACCATCTTGATGGCAAATGATGCCTGTCCCTAAGGTATTTTCTTATTTTCCAAAGAGGCGCTGGTAGACTTTGGGATGGTCTGACTACCCGAAGTCCACTCCTGTGGCTGAAACATGCTATCACAGGGCCTTTGCATGACGAATACAAATGATCCAGAAGAAAGCTAAGTGCATCATCTTTAGCCTTCAACCTAGATTTCAACACTCTTATTGGGAACTTTGCCAAACCAGTAAGATGGTGTTGTGCTCAAAACCACATTCTAATTTAGTAAGACATGGCTGTGGCCACATATCTATGGCCTTTAGAAGTTCCAACTCCTTAGTTTGGCATAGAAGGCCTCTTGTAATCTGACCACAATCTATATATCTAGAATCACCTCCTGCCACTCACCTGTGAGGCCTCTGTTCTCCAGCCCTACTAGGCAATCTGCCACTTTCTAAAAGCCTCATGCTTTGCCATCCCTCTGTACTATCTTTAAGCCCTCTTCTTTTCCTGGGAAGCTTTTCTTTCATTTACTAGCTGGCTAACTCCTAAGTGTCCTCAGGATATAACTCAAACTTCTCTAAGAAACCTTCACCACTTTCCCAGAGCAATTTGTACATATCTCTGATATAGCAATGATCACATTTTATTACACTTATTGGTCACCTGCTCTGACCTATAAACTTCCTGAGGGGAAGAACTGATTTTGCATGTGACATATGAGCTGTCATCACTAAGATATTCTAAGACAGCTTCCAAATATTTTGAGATTCAACAATAAAATTTAAGAAAGCAAAGAAAATTTTAAGGGAGCTATTCAACATAAGGGCATTGTTAAATAAGTTATAATTCATCTGCTTGATGTATATTATCTAGCCAATTGGATAATTCTGAGACCACTTTAACAGCTAAAAATCCCTTCTATGTAAGTTAAAATCAAAACTAAAATCAGCATATGAATACTGTTTCTAGTTATGAAAAAAAGGACACAAGCAAAGATATGAAAGGAATGCCAGAAAATTCTATTGTTTTTGCCTGATGACATGATAGGTGACTTTTTATCCTATTTTATAAAATTTTTATAATTTAAGAGAAAATGAATAAATGAAAAATGTAAAAAGAAATCTCCAAGGGGCTTCAAGGTATTATCACAACCCTCTTGAAGCAGGAAGTTAGCTGTTTGCAAGTAGCAACCTGAGTTCCTCAGGCTTCCAAGAGCCCCTGGGCTCATTAGTGAGCTCATGATCATTGGACCAGCCCCCAATGCTGGTCAAGAAAGAACTTGCACCAAATACGTGGTTTACTAATGATATCTCACAAATCCTTGTGATCTCTTGAAAATAGGCCCTTATGAACAGTGACCAGACTAATGGGGCAGATCCTCGGCACTCAGAATCAATTAGCCACAGGCACGGAAAGGTCAAAACAAGCAAAGTGAGTCATCAGGTTACTCACTGATCTCAGTTTTTGGTTCTGATTACAGCCGGGGTGGGAATTAAAGAGCAGAACGAGAGGAAACACAAAAATAAGATTCAAAATGAAAGACATTTTCCACTTTCACTGGAGAGACTCAACCGCCCATGTGGTAACAGTTTCAACCCCTGACCAACTTCAAATTCCCCCCTCCCCACCACCAATTCTCAAGTAACTTATGCTAACTTTAAATTTTCATACGTTATAAAAGTATAAACATTTCTTATACATTACAAAAGTATATAAAACGAAGTACAAATTCCCCTGTTCTCCTGTCTACTTTCCAAAAGTAACTGCTATTAAGCCTGTTCTAGATATTTCCAGAACTTTTAAATGCCATTTGCCTGCCAACAGTCACAGAAAACAGTGTTTTCTCTCCTCACTCAACAGTATGTCTCTCCGTATTAGCACGTAAGACTCATTCTTCAAAAAAAATAATTTATAAGGGTAAATTTCACATAACATAATTAAGCATTTTTGTGAACAATTTGGTGGTCTTCAGCACATTCACAATGTTGTGCAAACACCACCTCTGTGTACTCACAAAATATTTCCATCACCCCAAAATCTCTCTTTCTCTTTAATGAGTGCAGAGTTAGTATCCCATGGTCCAGATGGACCACATGGATTTAATCAACCTCCCACTGATGGACATTAAAATAGTTTCCAGTGCCTGGCTATTACAAAAAGTGCTTCAGTGAATATCCTTTATGTATTTGTGCTATTTTTATAAGGCAGATTCCTTAGGCATAATTCCATGATCTAAGAAATATCTACATGTTAGCATTTGACATGCATTGCCAAATTTGCCAAATTGACCTCTAGACAGTCTGTTTCAAACTTTATCGTCCCTGAAAGGTATGTGAATTACCTTTACCCACACTCTCATCAACAAGATATTATCATTAATCTAATAGGGAAAACCACTACAGCTGATCCTCAAAAAACATGGTTTTGAACTCTGAGAGTCCACTTACACGAATTTTTTTTTTTTTCAATAAATACAGCACAGGACTGTAAATGTATTTTCTCTTATGCTTTTAATAACATTTTCTTTTTTATCAGGTTATGTTATTGTAAGAATACAGTATGTAATACTTATACAAAAGATGTGTTAGTTGGCTGTTTATGTTATTGGTAAGGCTTCTGGTTAACAGCAGGTTATTTAGTAGTTAATTTTGGGGGGAGTCAAAAGTTATATATGGGGGCACCTGGGTGGCTCAGTGGGTTAAGCCTCTGCCTTTGGCTCAGGTCATGATCCCAGAGTCCTGGGATCGAGCCCCGAGTCGGGCTCTCTGCTTGGCGGGGAGCCTGCTTCCCCCCCCACCCACCTCTCTGCTTGCCTCTCTGACTACTTGTGATCTCTGTCTGGCAAATAAATAAATAAAAATCTTAAAAAAAAAGTTATATATGGATCTTCATCTCTCCTCAGAGCGTGGGGGTGGTGGTATCCCTAACCCTTGCATTATTCAAGGGTCAGCTGTACACCTTGACTTCAGTTTCATATTTGGAATGTAAGTCTGAACATATCTTTTTTTAAGGAGCATAAAGTTTATTTTGTGACAGTAGAAATGACAAAAGTCATAGGTTATTTTAAACTTGATGATGACAACCAACAGAGTAATAACGCCCTCACATAGTGACTTTTTTGGTCACTAGAGTCTGCAGATTAAAATAATGTATGTGAAGCCTGGTGCACCAAAGATGTTCGGGAAAGGGTAATTCCCTTCTTCCAAAAATAGCTTTAAATTTATTTCGAATATGGAGACCAAGAGCCACTTAAGAATGTTGACTCTTCTCTCTTTCTACTTTAAAAAAATTTAAAAAAAAATTAACATATAATGTATTATTTCGGGGGTATGGCTCTGTAATTCATCAGTCCTACAAAATTCACAGCACTCACCATAGCACATACCCTTCCCAGTAACCATCACCCAACAACCCATCCCTCCAACCCCCCTCCCCTCCAGCAACCCTCAGTTTGTTTCCAGAGATTAAGAGTCTCTTATGGTTTGTCCCCCTTCTCTGGTTTCATCTTGTTTCATTTTTGTCCTCCCTTCCCCTATGATCAAGACTGAGCGTATTTCTATGTATTTCTTGAGAAATTAATTTCCCAGAGAACTGGAGATATTTTTCTGCTGCATTTTGAGGGGAAAAAAGAGAGAGGTGAGCTATACTAGGTGAACTCTATTGTTAAGAATTCCCTGTTTTGTGTTTTCTTAGTGAGTACTGGGCTTGGGAACAAAGGGTGAAGGGACTGGGTAAAGTTCACCACACACATCAGAGAGAGGCCTTTATGTGCCTGCCCAGGCTTAGCACTTCTGATGAATTCTCTGATCCTCACAACCACCCGCAGGGGTCGGTGGGGAGGGGGGTGGGGGTTTTATTCCCACTTTACTCATGAGGAAACTGAGGCTCAGAGAGGTGAAGGCACTTGTTCAGGCAGGATTCAAAACTAGATCTGTTTTGTTCCAAAGCCCTCCAGAATGAGGGCTGTACACCTGCTACCTATATGCCAATCATGCAGTGAGGTGAGGTTTCAGTGACATGGGCTGCAGCCTTCTAAGGGTTTAAGGCCAGTTATGGAGAGGGAGAGCATTTACTTATTTTTTAGGAACAATGACTGAGTGGCTCTTTGACCAATCAAATTTCAGATTCACCCCTTTAGTTAGGCTGGATTAAAAGAAATGTTTTATTTTTAACTCTACTTGGAAAGGGGAAGGATGCTGAAAAAAAGAATCCCCAAAATGCATAAAGAATGCTGATCAGGTGTGAGGCCCGCAGCTGGCTAGCCCTGAGGACAGCTCATAGCCAACCAGGCCCAACCCATGGACAGGTATTCAAGACCATACACCATGGCCAACACCTCTATCGCTCCTCAGTACAACTGCGCACAATTAGATGAGAGCATTGGAGCTGGGGAAGGAACATGTGATTTCTGCTAGGAGAAAAACCCCAAAGAAGAGGATGCCTGAGGGAGAACATCTATGTCCCTTCCAGTGCCCATCCCCCTCCTCCTGCTTTATTTTCCTCTATTTTCACCATGGGCTGTGCGATGTCATTTACTAGTTTCTGACATGTCTGTTTCCTCCCAATAGAGGGTAATCTCCTGGAAGGCAAGGTTATCTATCTGTTCTGTTCACTATTGGACTTATTAGCAACTGAAACATAGAAGAAGCTCAACAATTTTGCTTAATGAGTGAATGCCATGCTTGTATGTGCTGGGTATGGTGAGGGGGGCTTTAGAACCTTGTATACTCAAAAAGTAAGGAATGCTAGCCCTGTTTTACAGAGGAGGAAACTGGAGGCTCAGAAAGGGTAACAATTCACTGAAGGTCATGCAGCTAATGAACGGTGCTCCAGAATTTAGACCCAGGTCAATGGTGAACTCAGAATGATGGTACAGGTCTGGTCTATTTCAGCCCCCCTGCCCCCACCATCGTCCCAGGCCCCTGCTGACAATTTTAACCAATATCCTATCCTGTTTCCCCTACTGTAAGAGTCAGAGTGTGGTAGGAATCTTGTGCCCAAATACATGACTTTCAGGCTACTTCTCAGTCCATAACAGAGCTTCTAAACCTTGCCTCCAGTAACATTTTGGACCAGAAAATTTTTTGTTGTGAGAAACTATCCTGTATCTTGCAGGATGTTTAGCAGAATGTTTATCACTAGCCCTTAGATGCCAGTAGTGCCCCCATCCCAGTTGCAACAACCAAAACACCTCCATTGCTGAATGTCCCCTGCGGTGAGAAACACCAGTCCATGGTGGCTAGGATAAACCCAGCCTTAGGAGAGATGGCATAAAAACAGAAACATGTACCTCGATCCCTCTGGGTGTGGGGAATGAAAAATGTTCCAGGACAAGCAAGAGTTTCCATGAGGGAAACCAGCTTAGCAAATGAGTCAAAAACCTAAAGCTCATAATTACTGGCAGCTAAAATAACAACAGCCATAATAAGCACAGATAATGCAGATTTAGGAAATGGGTGCTTGTGTTTATGCCTGAGCTGGGTATGTGGAAAAGATGCTGCAGGTGCAAAGGAGACTGTCGTCAGGTGGGAAAAGAGGGACCCTTTACATGTGTCAGAGGAAATGTAAACCCAGCAGGTGAGGCATGATGGAACAGATTTAATTTGTTAATGCTGCCTGTTCAGCGGGGCGCTCCCTCGCCCTTTTCCAAAAACAGAAGGTTCTCTACAGCTAAAGATAACACGCTCCAATAAAGAGAGTTCAAACTAGGGAAATTCTCTGCAGTTACCATTGCTATTGTTCAGCAGATGGTTTATTATTAAATGGACTGGAGGTTGGGGTGGGACTGTCAGAGGAAAATGGGTTTCTATGTTGCTACTACAATGGGTTAAACCAAAATGTACAGTAGTTATGGCTGGGATTGGAAAATGTTCTTGAAGAGCGTCTTGGAGGAGTCTCTTACGGAAGGCTTGATGAGAGCCATTAACTTAAATGGAGAAATAACACTTCTCAGGTCTGTGGCTTCCATTACTTTTGGCCCTCCCACTCGTCTTGGGAGAGGCAACAGGACAAGTTCTTGCATTTTTGCCCTCTTTAATAGATTAGAAATCTGAGTAACAGGAGATTTAGCGACTGGCCCAAGGTAAGTGTGGGAATAGGAACTAAATCTAGTCTTTTGACTAGAACATGGATCTCGGCTGAGAACACAGGCTTTGGAGTAAAACAGACATGGCTTGAAGTCATCTTGGTAGCTAAGGGACCTTGGGAAGTTAATCACTCTGGATCTCAATTTCCTTTTTTTTTTTTTTTTTTTCATTTCTTTCCATCTAGATTTCATTTTTTAAAAGATTTTATTTATTTATTTGACAGAAGGGAGAGAGATTACAAGTAGGCAAAGCAGCAGGCAGAGAGAGAGGGGGAAGCAGTCTCCCCGCTGAGCAGAGAGCCCCCAGTGTGGGAGCTCAATCCCAGGACCCTGGGATCATGACCTAAGCCAAAGGCAAAGGCTTAACCCACTGAGCCACGCAGGTGCCCATGGATCTCGGTTTCCTTAACTGTGTGTGTTTTCTAAAAAATATTTTATTTATTCATTCATTTATTTATTTATTTAGAGAGCATGTGCACACAAGTGGGGGAGGGGCAGAAGGAGAGAGAGAATCTTAGGCAGGCATCATGCCCACTGCAAGCCTGATGTGGGGTTCGATCTCAGGACCCAAGATCATGACTCAAGCTAAAACCAAGAGTTAGACACTTAATGGAAAGAACCACCCGGGCACTCCTTCAGTCTCCTTATCTATAAAAGACATAGTAATGAGTACTTCACAAAGTTGCAGCAGGGATTACACAAGATAAAATATGCCCAGGGTGGGGTGCCTGGATGGCTCAGTGGGTTGGGCTTCTGCCTTCGGCTCGGGTCTTGGTCTCAGGGTCCTGGGATCGAGCCCCACATCGGGCTCTCTGCTTGGTGGGGGGGGGGGGGCTGCTTCCCCCTCTCCCTCTGACTGCCTCCCTGCCTACTTGTGATCTCCCTCTCTGTCAAATAAATAAATAAAATCTTAAAAAAAAATATGTCCAGGGCTTAGCCAAGTGCCTGGTATGTGGGCAATGAGCAATAGATGTTACTTATCAGTGTTACCATACCATTGACAGCACTGCCACCATTTCTGCTGGTTTGTATGTTTTCATTCATTAGCAAACAGCAGACATATCTTTGAATTACTTGGACCAAATGTCTCCTTCGGGACATCCATTAGGATAACTGATAGGAGAAGAAAACCTTCAGTAGCACAGTGTTGCTTATAAAAGCAAAAGATATAGAAAGAGCCTAAAGTGGCCAATAGGGAATAGTTAAATAAATGACAGTGTAATAATAAAATGGAATGTTATGTGTTTGTTAAAAACATTCTTTTAAGAGAAACTTAATGATAATGGGCAAGTCTCGCATGTAGCATTAAGAAAAGAAAGATCCCTGTTTAAAATACATGTTAATAGATGTTACCCCTAGATGGTGGGCTACGGATGTTCTTATTTTCATCTCCATACTTCTCTATATTTATTTTCCAGATTTTCCATAAGAGATATTAACTAAGAGAAAATGAAATCAGTAGACAAATGTGCAAGACCATGAACATGGAGTTTGAAGTGGTGCTATAAATATAAAATCGTATTTGGATTTGGTTCAGAATAATGTATATTAAAAACATGGTCAAAAGGCACCCAATCACTTCACAATTCAAAAATAACAACAACAACAACAACAACAACCCCACAGACCCAGGGCAAAAAAATCAAACCCCATAGATCCTGTAGCTGAGAGAGATTCTGAGTAGAACGAATGAAAAGCTGAAGAAAATATTTGGTTCAGGTGCGGGGAAAATATTATACAATTTTCTTAGTGCTAAACAAAATTTAGGAAGCCTTCCAGAGGCTTGGGACCGCAGCCCAACCTCTTCATTAGGCACCGTAAACCGGCTTTTGGACAATAATGTTAATGACACAATATTCCACGAGCTGAAATGGAAATGATGACTCTCCCTGCCACGTAAGCAAACAAAGAGTAAGGAACAACAGTGCGGCGTGATGCTTTACACCAAAAGTCTGGCCATGATTTTTAGAGCCTGGCAAACTGCAGGCTTTATTATGACCAGCTGACTTTTTTGCAGAAGCCAACCCCAGGAGAGGCGCCGTGAAAACCCTGCAGGACCCCAGCTCCTGCACTTACTGGCTGTGTGACTTGGGGCACATATTTTGACCTTCAGGTTCTTCCCCTATAAAGTGGAGCTAAATCCTACCTTCCCATTCTTAGGGAAAAGATGAAATGAAGCCGTGAATATAAAGTACCCTGCACAGAACTTGGCTCATTGTAAATACTCAATTACTGGAAGCTGTTATTCCTAAATAAAAAAAGACAAGCTTTGAATTACAGTAGTCAACTATGACAGTGGTCTAACTATTACTTCAGGAATAGTAAAGATCAACAGAATGTAAGGAGTTCCTCTTGATGTGGACTACAGGTCCCTTCCTAGCTATACCCTTACCTCCCAGACTGTAAGGCAATGGGATTTCTGGTTGCTTCCTCCAACACACACACACACACACACACACACCCCAAGCTTATTTCCATATCTACCAAATTACTTAGGATCAAAGACGTTTTGTTAGTTATAGAAAGTGTATGATCTTGGACCAAGAGACAAAGTTTGAGGCCCTTGGAGAAGAAAATCGTGGTTTTGAGCACATGGGAATTAAGCACATGGGCTTGGGTACTCTTCCTATTTAATTCTCAAACTAGATGGCATCAGTCTTCTCACGCTCCTTCCTCAAACCTGAAACGCCTTCTTTCCCTTCCCCTCATCAGCTTTGGGCCATTCCAGGCCCAACACAAATCCTTCCACACTTGCCAAGTGGCCTTCCCTTACCCATACCCCCAGCCCCCACAATCCGGCCACTACTAGGCTCCCTGTCTCTAGTATCTTTTATCATGTAAGATTTTAAAATCTTATACATTTTTTATTTGGTTGCAAAGATAATACATAATTATTTTAAAAATTCAAGCATGATAGAAATATATAATGCAAAAAATAAAAGTCAATGGATCCAGCCTGTTTATTCATTCTCTACTGATTTGTAATTCTTACGTAATGGGGGGGAAAAAAAAGGAGAACATAAGACACAAAACAAAAGAACTGTCAAAGTCTCTTATACTTGTATTCCCAAGAGATAAGCACTATGAAGAATTTGATGATATTCCTAGTTTCCTGTCCATATACTGTAATGGATGCATATTATTGATTGGGATACAATGGTTTTAAATTTCCTTTTTATTTATTTTTTTTACTTGCTGATATATCTTAGACAAGTTTAAGTAGATTTAATCCTTCTCAAGAGTAGGCACTGTCTCCTGATTACCTCCCCCAACAAGTCTAGAGCAGACCAAATAACACAGTAGATATACTGAATAATAAATGGAGAACACTAATGTATCCCATTTTCTGCTGCATCTCAGTGAAATGAAATACTCTGCAGATCTAAGGGCTCAGAAATGGAACAGTGAGAGACTGTGGTTACCAGAAACCCTTCCTAAACCACAATAATCCTTCCTGAGGGGATACAAATGGGAGAGGGTAGATACTCTTTTGTGAAGTAGCCCAGTTATATAATATTACTAGGTGGGCACCCACTGCCGGTTCCTGGAGAGCCCCTAGGAAGAGCAATGGCCAACTTTACTAGTAATAAATGCGATAATAATAGTAACTGTCAATTTCTGAGCATATCCTAAGTCACATGTAGTGCTAGCCATACCAAGAAAAGTAAGAGACAACCTTGTTCTGTGTGGAAAGTCAAAGGACCCCCGGGAAGGGCTGTCCTGTGAAGATGTCCCAGTGGGCGAAAAATGGTGAGAAAAGAGAGGGGAAAATGTGCCTATGAATCTAGAATTAGGATATGAGAACACAGAGGAGCAATTCTGCCCAAGACAGGTATACACCACAAAGAGAGGCCTGACTCTAGAGACATCAGATGCCTTGAATTTATATCATTTGACCAGAATTCCACTTCTGGGAATATCATTGAAGGAAAGGAAGGAATACAGACACACATAAGATTTGCAATCAGGATGTTTAAAGCAGGATATAATGGTAGAAAATGGAAATAATTTAAATGTTCAACAAAAGAGGAGTGAATAATCAATACCTGGTATATTCTTTTGATGAAATACTATATGAATTCATTAAGAACTGGGCTTGTGAAAAATACTTAATGACATGAAAGTATATTCTCATACCATAAGGTTATTTTATACAGTTAAGACAAAACATGTTAAAAGATAGTATCTATATAAAAATAGTATATACATATATACATATGATTAGGACTTTGCCTAAAAAAAATAACACATGCAGGTATCCTGTAAAAGAGAAGATTGTCTGAGTATACACCAAAATGTTAATAAAAGATATTTAACGATGGGGAGATGGGTTACAAGTGACTTTTACTCCCTTTTCTGTGTTTCTATTTTTCAAATTTATTTTTATTTTCTTTAGATGTTATTTATTTGACAGAGAGATACAGTGAGAGAGGGAACACAAGCAGGGGGAGTGGGAGAGGGAGAAGCAGGTTTCCCAACAAGCAGGGAGCCCGTTGCGGGGCTTGATCCCAGGATTTTGGGATCATGACCTGAGCTGAAGGCAGATGCTTAACGACTGAGCCATCCAGGCGCCCCTGTTTTTCCAATTTTATTTTATTTTATTTTATTTAAAGACTTTATTTATTAATTTGACAGAGATCACAAGTAGGCAGAGAGGCAGGCAGAGAGAGGAGGAAGCAGGCTCCCCGCCGAGCAGAGAGCCCGATGCGGGGCTCGATCCCAGGACCCTGGGATCATGACCCGAGCCGAAGACAGACGCTTTAACCCACTGAGCCACCCAGGTGCCCCTGTTTTTCCAATTTTAAAAAGATGCTCTATAATTAGAAAAGAAAGCACATTTGGAAAGTACTTTAAAAAAAATAGGACAAATGTCTTCAAAAGACATTCAACACAGAGTTATCTGATAATATAAAAAATATTCACAGCCTAAATAATCATTAATAGGAGACTGGTTATGTAAAATAAGTCACATCAACACACTGGAATGATAGATACTTGGTCCACTAAGATCATATTTTCCAAGAATAACTTGGAAAAGTGATATAATACTTCCCTTAAGCCATAACAAAATTCTGATCCAGCTAAATGACAATGAAAAGATGCAAATAAAAGAGATGGAAGAAACCAGGCAAAATGCAAAAAAAAAAAAAAAAAAAAAAAAAAAAGACATAACTCAAGACAAAAAGCATTAAAAGAAATGAAGAGGGTGACTGAACCTTAATGAAAGGTACAACTCCCCCCAAGAGGCTGTAACAATGATTAGAGGAACATTTACATATGCCTAACTGCACAGCTTGGAAATATGTGAAGCCAAGACCGATAGAAACGCCAAGAGAAACTGACCATTCATGGTCCCCGTGGGAGATTTCAATCCAAGAGCGAACAGATCACACAAAGATAGGCTGGGTACACTGTGAGTAACCCAAATGAGGCTCAGAGTATGTAAGTTATGTAGATATACCTAGAATAACACTGGAAGGAAATTATTAAAATACTAACAGAGGTTGTTTTGCAGTGGAATCTTTTCTCTTTCTCCCTTTTGGTATTTTTCCATAATGAACCTATACTTTTTTTTTATTTTTATTTTTTTTATTTTTTTACTTAGCAGACAGAGATCACATGTAGGCAGAGAGGCAGTCAGAGAGACAGGAGGAAGCAGGCTCCCTGCTGAGCAGAGAGCCTGATGCGGGGCTCGATCCCAGGACCCTGAGATCATGACCTGAGCTGAAGGCAGAGGCTTTAACCCACTGAGCCACCCAGGCGCCCCAAACCTATACCTTTATAATGGAAAAGAAATGAAGCTCATGTTCGGAGAGAACGCAGGGCTTGACCACAGTGCCGTGAACACAGCATTCCACAGCACGCACAGGCCCCAGCGCTGGATGGAGCTCAAATGCGTCTGCCAGCTATGCAGGGAGAGGCAGGTCTCAGCGACCCACCCATGGCGAGCTCACTGTCCTCACTGCACAGGAGGGGTGCACGCGGGCCCCTTTTGGAGCTGGAGCACGTTTTCCTCTCAGGCAGGCCAGTGAGGAGATTTTTAGGCCCACAGGGATGCAGACATCTGTGGTCCAGTCTATCAGCAGCACTCACTTCCCGGTCAGACAGACAGAAGGACAGGCAGACAGCTGTCCCTCTCCCACTTCCACGAATGCTGTCTTTGTGCTGACACCCGAGCCTCCAGTCTATACGGGGCACAGGGGAGCCAAGAGAGAACAAGTTCTGCCATGTCTTGTTGAACCGTTGCTGCAAGGACCACTCACATATGTGGCTGGGGTTTTAACCTTTTTTGGAAAAGCTGCTAGCCCCAAGCTGTCCTCATATCCTTTTGGGCTAACCTGGGGTCACCTGAGAAGCCAGAGGAAGGACAGCTAAGTGCTCCATGATTGATTTAAGTATTGTGTTTGGGTGTTTGGGCCTAAGTCATCTCTTCTTCTATAATAAAAGGAATCCAACCTCAGACATAACTGGACACTGAAAGGGATATATATGTCTCTATGAGGCCAGGCGCCAGGGACAAGGGATACTGTGACAGAACCAAGCTGCTCGATCACAGCCCTGAGTTGTTTCTGGGAATAGAAGAGGCATATATAATAAACACCTATGAGTAAAGAATGAATGCTGAGCGGCTTGGGGCAGCCCCTACCCCACTCTCCTTGTTCTTTTTCCTCCCCTTTTGGAACAGGCACCAAGACCGCGGCACACAAAATGGAAGAGAATGTGAGGACGGCCCACGGAGTATTCCTTTGGGGCCTTCTGCTTCCCCTCTTCCTCCCTGCTGCTCAGATCACAGTAGCACTCAATCTCATTCTAGCTGGAGAAGGAAACAATAAAGTCATTGGGCAGTTACTGAGATGCAGGCTGGAAATAATTCTGCAAAACGGGCTTTGCATGCGCCAAGGTGACCACCAGGGAGATATCTGGGGGTCAAGACAGCCTTCTCTGTGCTTTGCAGATCATCCTGCAAACATGGCTGTCAAACTCTGCCCACAAAGGCATATTTCCATTCACTGCCCCCCCCCACCGAGGACGCACTCACAACATAAGACACTGCTCATGTTCTCTCTGTGTCCACGTGCACAACCATTATGAATAACCATTCTGCTTCTGCCTCCTTGTTTCTGTCCCATAAATAGAGCCTGGAGTGAGCTATTCATCATGATATTTGAAAAAAGTAAATTAAAAAATTATTTTGCCAAAAATAAAAAATCTTTGAAGTTTTAGAAACCAATTTCCACATGTCAGATCCCTCCGTCAGGTCTGGCTTTCTCATCCTTGTTTGGCCTCAGTCTGCTGGATTTCAGACATGACTTGATTTCTTTCTGTCCCACTCTCTAGGTCAATGCAAATTTTCAAGCTGCCCAAATATTTCCTGCAGGCTTTCCTGTGTAGGATCTGTGTAGGGCAGAGACAGGAGAGGAGGAATATAGGCCGCCTGGGAAGCCAAAGGAAAGGTTTTGAAGGTATGACAAAGGAGGAGCTTATGGCCACATACAGTCAGGTCTGGGCTGTAGTGGGAGGCATAGACCAAGTTGTCCCCAGACCAGGGAGCATAAACATGGAGTCTACAGGCCAGACAAAGTGATGACAGCGGGTCAAGGGGTCAGGTGTTGGAAGGACAATTGGGAGAGGAGGGGACATCTGTAGGTGACAACTGGCTGGCTACCCAGGTCCAGCTCATGATTGCCATGTGGCAACATGGGACTAAGACTTTCAATTCTTTAAAAGAAACCAGAATTAGGAATTCTTTTTTTTTCCTTTAAAAAAAGATTTTATTTATTTATTTATTTATTTAGCTAGCACATATGAGCAGGGGGGTAGGCAGAGGGAGAGGGAGAATCCCAAGCAGGCTCCAAACCTAGCACAGAGCCCGATATGGGGCTCAAACACAACCCTGAGATCATGACCTGAGCTGAAATTAAGAGTCAGACGCTCAACTGACCGAGCCACCCACGTGCCTCTGGAATTTCAAATTTGTATATGGATTATTTGGATTTGTATATGTTCACTCAAAACACTATCCAGCCAGACAAAACACAATTTGAGGGCCGAATGTGGCTATGAATCTACCAGCAGGCACCTCTGTCCAGGATATAAGCAACATGAGGGCGGGATATAGAGTCTCGTGCATGATGAAGGCCCACTCAAGGCTTACAGAATGGGTGAGGGCCTTCCCAGGGAAGAGGGCCGACTGTCCTAGGCGAGCCAACAGGAAGACACGGCTGGCAGCAGGGAGGTGTCATAGTCAAAGGAGGAAATAACCATAGAGTGAACTTGAGCCCCAGCCACTGGGATGGAAAGGGTGAAATGGCAGTAGACAGGCTAAAGAATTTTCAAAAAGCAGAACTCAGCGAAAGACCAGATGTGCAGGACTAGGGCAGTGATGAATCTTCGGGGGAAAGTCTGTGATGAACTTGGCCAGAGGGCCGAAGGACTGGTCGTGGGGGAGAGAAGGTAAACACATTTCTCTTCGCTAGCTTCAAAGCCCTTCATCTGGCTCCCCAAGACAATCTTACTTCTTTTCCTTCTCCATTCTCCCACAAAGGGGATCAGGGGATAAGCAAGGGCCCAGAGGCCCAAACACCGAGAGAAACAGAGCCAAACCTATAGCTAATTACGTGATGAGGTATTCCTTCAGAAGAAACTAAGGAGAGCTAACAGAGGAATGGACAGGGCAAGGACGAAGCACCAAAGAAGGAGAGCATCCATAGGGAGATGGGGAGAACAGCCTGGGCTATGCAGAATCATGGCACATTGGCTGAATGGTCCAGAAGCAATGGCAGGAGCGGGTGAGGGAGACCTGAAATAGTTCTCAAATCATAGATCTTCATAGCATAGGACATGCCTTGAGTTCTGGTCCACAATTTTCTTAATAACTCGGAAAGCCAAGAAAAAAATACTGCTAAGCAGAAGTATTCAGGACAAGTAAGAAACGGCAGACTCGAGACCACTTCTCAGCTAAACAAGGGAAGCCTTTTTGTGGCATGGCTTTTGTTGGCTTCAGTCTGCAAGAGGATTTTTATGATTATCAAATTCAGGCCAAGGCTTAGACAAATTTCAATATTCACCTTAAAAGATAAATTTTATTGGGAGTTTAAGGAACAATTATAGCAATTTGTTTACCTAAGAATTATTATAGTAGCTAATATCTACTACTTAGCCAACTAATCAGTAAATTAGTGATTGCTAACAAAGGGCTTAATATAGTTTTGTTAGCAATATAGCCCTTTAAATGCACTATCTTATAAATACTAAGGACTTCATTTCTTAAAAAAGACTTTATTTTTTTAAAAAATATTTTATTTATTTGACAGAGAGAGACAAAGCAAGCACAAGGACCTCCTCACCGAGCAGGGAGCCCAATGTGGAATGTGATCCCAGGGCCCTGGGATCATGACCTGAATGGAAGGCAAGCCCTTAACCAACTGAGCCACCCAGGCGTCCCAATACTAACGACTTTAAATGCACTATCTTACAAATATTTACAATGATTCTACTCTAAAGAAACTGGTGGTATTACCCCCAATTTACCCATTAGGAATAAAAGCAAGACCTAGAGATGTTAAGTCACCTGCCCAAGGTAACAAAGTCTCTGAGCGACAGAGCCAAGGCCAGAAATAAGGTACCTGCACCACAGGGCCTTTGCTCTAAGCCAGGAGTTGGGAAACATCTTCTGTAAAGGGGCCAGATAGTAAATATTTGGGGCCTTGTGTGCAATATGGTCTCTGCCATAACTTCTCGACTGTGCCATTGCAGAGCAAAAGCAACCACAGTCTGGTACATAATATTCAGGCATGCCTGTTTCCCAACAAATCTTTACTTATGGACACTGAAATTAGAATTTCATATAATTTTCAAGTGTCAGGAAATATTGTTCCTCTTTTGACTTTTGCCCTATCTTATTTAAAAAATTTTGTTTTAAAGATTTTATTTGTTTATTTGCCAGAAAGAGAGACCGCAAGCAGAGGGAGCGATAGGCAGAGGGAGAGGGAGAAGCAGGCTCCCTGCTAAGCAAGGAGCCCTATGCAGGGCTCCATCCCAGGACTCAGGGATCATGACCTGAGCCGAAGGCAGACACTTAACCGCCTGAGCCACCCAGGTGCCTCTGCCCAAGTCATTTTGAAAGGAAAAGCCATTCTCAGCTTGTGCACCATAAGAAAACAGGGGGCAGGCTGATGTTTTCTCAGCATGCTGTAGTCTGCGGGCCCTGGTCTGAGCACTAGGCTCTCCTACCCTCCAGCTCATGTCACCCACTGGTTCTCTTAGGAGGCCCATAGGTATTTTAGGACCAAACGTGTGAGTGTCCATACGGATGGGGTACAGGACTCCGAGGAAAGACCCAACAGAGACCATTCCTCAAGTCAGCCCTGAAAGGACCCCTTCTGATCCCAGTTTACAACTTAAAAACACACCTTTCTTCCTTTTAGTTCCCTCCTTTGCTCTCTTCTGCTGAAATAAGCCCTGATTCAGATCTCAGGGGAGGTTCTGGGGAAGAGAAGCAATGACCCCTCCCACACAACACAGTTTTCTGCAAACCCAAGCCCGCCGTGTCCTTCTTACCTGCAGGGTTTGGCTGAAGCGCTTTAATGGTGTGGCCTTCACGGGAGGGATGAGGTTTGCTAGTGATGTCACTCTGGAAAGAGGCTTGACCCGTTTATTACTAGGCTCCTAGAGGGTTAAAAAACAAAAACAAAACAAAACAAAAACAAAACAAAACAAAACAAAAAAAAAAAAAAAAGGGAAGGAAAATGTCAAGGTTAATTACGGACAACAAGACTCTACCCAGTCCTACTCCACGAGCTACTCCTACCGAACTATGGGATATAACCAGTGCCCCATCGTAGGAGACAACTTGGCTCAGGAGCCAGAAAGGGGAAAGGGCAGGAAACATCAACAGAAGCAGCCTCTGGGCAGACAGCAAATAGGTATGGTCTGTTCCCTACCCTTCACCCCCCTATATCTGCCCTCTTTTAATTCAGAAGCTTGCACTTCGAATCATTCTCCCCAATGCCTCCCTTAAGAGAAAAGCTGCCTCAGATTTCCCATCCAGTGACCTTGTTAGGCAGTTGTGTTTTGATGCTTTGGTTTCATCTTTTTAAAAACCTTTCTCCACCTTGCCTGAAGCCACTCTCCAAATTTCTTTTATGCAATGGGGCTTTTCTAAAGCATAAGGAATGTTTGTTTGTTTTTCAGTTCATTAAATTAAAAAAAATTTTAAAGGAAGTTCTTCTATTACTGGGCTCTTTGAAAAAATCATCTTTGTATCTACAGAATACTTGAAGCACACCCATGAATACTTATAAATAACAACCAGCAAGAGAAAATGTACAGAGAGAAAATCCTACTGTGCACATCTGTTTTTAGAATTCATATACCCACAAGTTTTGAAAATCCTCTCCACGTAAAACATTTGCAAATCTGCAAGTTACCCCAAACCAAGTGAATGGGTGAGAGGGCGCCTACCCATTCCAACGTCCTTGCAGAGGAGAATTACATAAAAACAATAGGCTATGGGAAAGAGGGACGTGACAGACAAAACATTTTACAGAGACAAAGAGAACAATTACCCTTGCCTTCCTAAGCTCCATCTGACCTGCAGTAGATGCTGGACAGCACATGAAGACACCAAATTTTGATGGAAAAAGCCAAACTTGCCAATTGCTGTGGCGAACCTCAACCATTTCCAGAGGAAGCCTCAAGATGCTCATCTTTCTTTTTCAGCCATTGCTTTCAAAGTTTTGAGGGTTAAGCCAGAACTTCAGATTCTCCAGGACATCCCTGCAAGGTGTTTTAAACATAGTACGTGCTTGGAAAAATCTTGCCTGAATTTGGAATTCTGCAGAGAAACTCTCATGTCATTTTGTGCCCTTGCCAATCTCAGATGTCAGAAGCCCTCTTGGAAATAGACCCGATCTTTCTGGCATTTCGGTAGAAAAATTAAAAGACTAAAGGAAAAAAAGTACAAAACAATTCCACAATGTTGCCAGGATTGACTTCATGATTTCTCGAAGCAGTGGAAGACTTTCCCAAGACACAGAATGAATCCGGGCTGCCGGGGACCTCTCCAGCTTCTTGGCATGCTGAGTGGAACAGACAGTAGGAAACTCTCCGAACACTGGGGAGGCTTGGTTCCAAAAGGCAAGGGATTAATCTCTCAATATGAGAGACCTCAAGACATCACATTACTATTATTGAAATGCTGAAGAGAAAGCTCCAATAGCACTTCTGCTTCCAGGTGACACTGACCTTCAGGACGCTCCAGGTCCACTGCCTGACTCCTGAGCATCTGTGCCCAGAGGAGGATTTTTTAAATATTTTTTTACGTCAGAGCTGCATCACTGGCGTGTTAAATACACACACACACACACACACACACACACACACACACACACCCTCTTGAGCATCCCCTAAATTTCTAGAAATAGCTCCTGCTTCGGACTGGAAATGCCAGTGTTGTGATATCACCACCTTTGGTGGTACAAACTGCATTGCAGTAAATGAGGAGGGGAGGGATTTCACGGGGCAGCAGGAGTTGGTCTCAGATGATCCTGCAGGCACCTCAGAGCCCGGAGACTCCCAGGTCTCTTGTTTTTTTTGAATGGCTCACGGTGCTGGATCACAGATTCTGTATCAGAATGGGGAAGCTGAAGGGCAAACGCCAACAGGGTTCTCTTGCTTTTTTAAAAAGGAGCAGGGAGCATTGCATGCTTGGCAGGATGGGGGAAGATTCAGTTCTGTTCCACTTGCTGTGTCATCTTTTCTGGGTTTCTGCTGACTTTGCTGCCCATTTTATATGACCCAGTCGATGGGTGTTTACACAGCTACAAGATCTACGCACAATGCAAACGCCAGCCCCTCTGCACGCTGTGTGCAGTGGCGCTTCATGAGATTGTAATTAAAACTCCTTTCTTATGGGATTGCCCATTTGGAAGTAAACAGCAGGCTGCTCTCTGGCAATTGGACATTCCCAAGTAACGAACAACTGAACCAGAAACCACTGCTGCATGATTTAGTGCTGTGATCCAGCAATGCAGGCAGGTGCAATTTCAAAACCAGAACATTTACAGGTTATTGGATCTGTGCAGGAGGCTTTATGCCTGACCCAGTATGAATTATGGTGTTCTCCTTAAGCGCTTCAGTGAGACTAGGAGATTAAAAAAATTCTTGGCCTAATTTGATTTTTCTTTTCCATTTACTCAGTATGTCTCCAGCTACATTTTATTGCTATCTAAAAAGAGCCCTTGGGAAAAATGTTTCCAGATTCTAGTTAAATAGCTCTACTGAAAACTAGCAAATGCAATTCCAAGGATGCTTTGGGGCTTTCCAGAGAGATGACAGAACACAACCTGCAGAAGTTTCCTAGTCCAATAACTCAGCTACCAGACCAAGGTGGGCAAGGTCAATGCTAAACCCAGAAACAAGATACCCTATTTCAAGCACAGACACCACCCCCAACCATGCAATTTTAAGACAGGACAGGAGGGCATCTCACTCCAAAGGTTAAAAAACAGAAAAAAGATAAAGGCATTGAGTATTGTGTGTAGGCAGTATTGTCCGCATAACAAAGTTTTGTTGAATCTTTTCTAGGCCTCATAGGTTTTTTGTTTTTCTTGTCTTATTGCACTAGCTAGGACCACCTATATATTATTGATTATAGCCTGAGAGGGCAGGTATTCTAGTGTAGTTCTTGATTCTCAAGTGATTATTACGAAGAGTTCATCATTATGACTTGTGTTTGCTGAAAGCATGGAAGAGATACCTTAATCAAGTAGAGAAAATTCCACTCTATGTTAAGTTTTCTGTGAATTTTTACCATGAATGAATATTCACTTTTATCAAATGTTTTCCTGTTATCTCTTCAGAGGACAAGGAAAGGGAAGAAAAGAAGGAAGAGGTGGCAGGAAGGGAAGGAGGCAGTGGAGAGTCATGGAGGTCACATATTTTCATAAATGAATTGGTACAGCAATTTAAAACATCTTTCGTACTTGAATTACAAACAAAGGGGAAGAAGGCACTCCATGCCATTTTATTTTTAATGTGAGATTTTATTTTTTTTTTAATTTTATTTATTTATTTGGGAGGGAAGCAGACTCCCTGCCGAGCAGGAAGCCTGACGCAAGGTTTGATCCCAGGATCCTGGGATCATGACCAGAGCCACAGGCGGACGCTTACCCAACTGAGCCACCCAGGTGCCCCTAATGTGAAATTTTTAGAAAATAGATTTTAATACTCCTTTGCAAGGGGAGACAATGGTTTTCTTTCCCTCTCCTCATCCTTATCTTCCAACAGGTTAAAAAACAAAAACAAAAACAAAAAAACCATCAAAGCAGATCATATGCATGTAAGAAAGTGACTACCATATCAATATGGTCTAGCACAACTATTTATTCCTTCAAAAATGATTCCATTCTAATAGATGTGGCATATAGGAAACCATCACTTATTCTCCCTGTACTTCATTTTTGCAGCTAGAGTGGTGTTGGGGAGCAACAGGACAGTCTTCCTCAACGTATTTGTTGCTGCCATGAGACCACCTTCATGCGGCCGCAAACCCAGCCCCAGAGGGATCAGGGATGAATTCATCAGTGCTGGACTGACCACTCTACTGCAGAGCAATACTGTTCTTGGCTGTTATACACAGGCCCAGGGGCAAGGGAGAGGTGAGAATCAACTGTGCTAGCCAGTGCTTCTGCCCATGAGAAGATGGAGTCAGAAAATTCTGTCGAATGTTTGGGGACACCAGGGAAGCCTTAGGCAGGGCTTCATCTCTGTGGGAGGAGGAGGTGTGCTGGGAACACCCAGGAGCCCCTAGGAGGCTTTCATCACCCTCATGTTAAACAGAAGTTACAGTCTCAGAGTGGTTGAGAAGCTCTCACATTATGAAATAATAATAAAAATAACATTAATAATAATGAGCTCATATTTCCTGCAGGGACTCCTATCAATGCTTTACAGATAACTACTAATTTATTCCTCCTAATACCTGTGCTATTATAGGTAGGTACTATTATGATTCATATTTTAAAGATGTAGATACTGAGGCAGAGGACGAGCAATGTGTTTAAAGTCACTCAAAAAAGCTGGCCAGGATTTAAACCTGGGCAGGCTGGCTCCAGAGCCCCTGGCTTATGGCTTTGTGTAAGAGGCCAGATGGTAAATGCTTCAGGCTTCGTGGGCATCAGTAGTCATGAGGCTACTCAGCTCTGCCATCAGCCTTAAACAGTATGTAAACAAATGAATGTGATGATGTTCCATTACAGACATTAAAATCTGAATTCCGTAGAGTCTTTACATGTCACAAAACATTACTGTTTTGCTTTTTGCAACCATTAAAAATAGAAACCATTCTTTGCTTGAAGACAATAAGAAGTGGGCTATACTTGGCCCGTGGACCAGAGTTTGCAGACCACTGTTCTATACCACTGCTGGCTTTATAGGGAGCATTTCCTGCATCAGCTGTCCTCAGCCTCAGCTTTTCTGCTGTGACATACCCAAAGACTCCCAGCTACAGCACCCTTCCCAGGTGCACTTAGATAGTCTTCAAGCTCTGGAGATGGGATAGACTTGATTTGCTTATTCTTTCTGGAGCTGGGTATGCAGGGTCCTCCCCTGGTAGGCAGGGGAGATATCTGACTTATCTTTATGGAGTAAACCCTATCCTAGTACATTTTATTGTCTTTCCCAAATAAATCAGCCCAAGCATGACACAAACTTTCCCTGACCATGGATGTGTATACAAATAAGGGACGAACAAAATGACAGGGTGCCTGGGATCTGGTTCATAGTAATGAGAGGAAGCAGGGATGCGTAAGACACAAGGCTGATCACAGGTTGGTAACTGTCAAAGCTGGGGGCCAGGCAAAGGGATCTCATTATACAGTCCTGCCTGGGGTACACAGTCAAACACTAGATAATACAAAGGTTTATTTTAATGCACAGAGAATCATTTTGCAAGTATATCAGTGAGCAGACAGATGCCATCAAAGATCTGCACTTCAGCTGTTAGTGAGGGGCTAGTGAGAAAGGATACTGAAAGAGACAGATGACAGACATCATCTAGAACTGAACATGATTAGAAGAGACCTGGTAGGGGCGCCTGGGTGGCTCAGTGGGTTAAAGCCTCTGCCTTCTGCTCAGGTCATGATCTTGGGGTCCTGGGATCGAGCCCCACATCGGGCTCTCTGCTCGCCAGGGAGCCTGCTTCCTCCTCTCTCTCTCTCTGCCTGCCTCTCTGCCTCCTTGTGATTTCTGTCTGTCAAATAAATAAATAAAATCTTAAAAAAAAAAAAAAGAAGAAGAAGAGACCTGGTAAAATGAAAGAAAAAAAAATCCCACTACTGCATTTCAGCAATTTTCAACTAACATAGACCAGAAGAGGGAAGGGTCTATGTGTCTGGGCAATCAAAAGCTGGGAAAGCCCAGCCACACAGACCCTTCCCAATGGGGGGCTCGATCCCAGGACCCTGGGATCATGACCTGACCCAAAGGCAGATGCCCAATGACTGAGCCACTATTGACTGGTCTTTTATCTGCTCTCATCAAGAAACCTATCGACGGGTTGCCAATCACTAGAGTCCACAACATAAAACAATTTGGTGGTATGCCACTCTGATGTAGAAATAAACAGAGAGAATAGGAGCCATTCCAGGTCAGACTGCCCAGGGAGGGGAGACTTCTGTTCTGTTGTATTTATTTAATGAGTGTGCTTTCCTTTCCCCAATTCTGCATCCCCAAATTCATGTTTTTCTCTCCATCCCTATAACAGCACCTTCTAATAAGAAGGCAAAGACTTCCTATCCTTGCCAGAGCCTCACTGTCACTCTGCCTCTCTCCAGGCAAATATATGTAAAGCTCATGACTGTCTTGACTTGACTTTACCACCCAAATCCTTAGGCTCAAAGGCTGGTTCATGTGGTCTCATGGTTTATGCTCAAGATTCTCACCCTTTAAAACTTCTAGGTCACCACAAATATTATGGTGTTCTCACTTCTTTTGACACCTCCTATTGCCAAGACCTTCCCACCCTTTCTGGGTTCCTCACTGACTTGCTGGCCAGGTTTTTTTTTTTTTTTTTTTTTTTGCTATTCCCTGTGCCTCCTCCAACCCATAGCTTTACTCCAAGTCTCCCCTCCTTCCCTCTGCGGCACCTGACAGCCTGCTTTGTATCTTGTCCCTCAAAGGCAACATATTCCTATAGGTTCTCCTTCCTAGCTTATGTTTTTCTAACTAAAAGACTCAAGTGAGCCTCATTTAAACAAGTCTATCTATTTATCTATCCACCTGAGTCTGGATCTCATACATTCTAGCAATTTACTTACCCACAGTTTCTTCAACTGAAAAACAAGGAAGGAATCATCTCACAATGCAGTAGTGGGAATTGTGGCTAAGAGCTATCATTTAATTCCATAAGAGTTTATAATCTGTGTTAGGCACTGGGCTGACCGTTTTACATGGGTTTGCTTGTGGCCCCTTCAGAACATCCCACGAGAGAGCTAAGATCCTTATTCCCATTTTACAGACGAGTAAGCTGAGGCTCAATGAGCATAAGTAGTTACACAGGTCACCTATCTCAGGTGGCAGACACAAGATAGGGATCCTATCCTGGACCATACACCTCAGCTACACTGTTCTGCCCAAGAGACAACAATAATGAGTACACAGCACAGGGCCTTGTGAAAAGCAAGCTTTCCATGAACAGAGCCTAAAACTGAACTCACAAACTGGTGTGATTTTTAGTAGATCATTTCTCCTCCCCTTCCCCTTCACTACTAGGAACAGGTGAGTTTATCTAATCACTCAATGTGTGCATTCTCTTTTTAAAAGAAATTGATCTTGAAATAATTTTAGATTTATAGAAGAGTTGCAAGAATAGTATAGAATGTTCCCATATACTCTGTACCCTCCTCTCCCGATGTTAACACCTTACATAACTATGTACATTTTTATCAAAACTACGATATTAGTATTACTACAAGATGATTAACTAAACTATTAAAGGATTTACTAGGATTTCACCAGTTCCCCCACTAATGTCTCTTTTCTGTTTCAGGATCCAATCCAGAATCTCACATTATATTTCACGGTCATATCTCTGGAGTTTCCTCCAATCTGTGACAGTTCTCTGGTCTACCTTTCACGACATTGACACTTACAAAGCGTACTGGTCAGCTATTTCGCTGAATGTCTCTCCATTTGGATCTGAGGTTTTCTCATGATTAAAATAAGATTATGCATTTTTGTGGGCACCTGGGTAGCTCAGTCAGTTAAGCATCTGACTCTTGATTTCCACTCAGGTCATGACTTTGGGGTGTTGGGATAGAGAGCCTGGTGTTGGGCTCTTGCACTCAGCGGGGAGTCTGTTTAAGGATTCTCTCTCTCCCTCTTCCTCTGCCCCTCCCCTTGCTCACAAGGCCTTTCTTTTCTAAAAGTAAATAAATCTTAAAAATAAATGTTATGCATTTTTGGCAAGAATACAACAGAAGTGATTTGTCCTTTTTGGTATATCATATCAGGGTAGCTTAACTTATTACTTAACTACCATTTGGTTTTAAGGCAGGGTATGCGTTGAACTGTATACCCCTAAAAAGATACGTTGAGGTTCTACCCCCAAACCTGTGAAAGTGACCTCATTTGAAAATAGGATCTTTGCAGATATAATCAAGTTAGGATGAGGTCACACTAGATTAGAGTGTGTCCTAAATCCAATCACTTGTGTCCTTACAGAAAGGAAATTTAAAGACACGAAGGGAGAAAGCAATATAATGACAGAGGCGGCAATCGTAGTGATGTATCTATAAGCCAAAGAACACTAAGGACTGACGACAAATACCAGAAGCCAGGAAGAGGCAAGGAAGGATTCCCCTGCAAGTTTCTGAGGCTGATACCTTGATTTCAGGCTTCTGGCCTGCAGAACAGTGAGAAATAAATTTCTGTTGTTCTAAACCACCCAGCTACCCTAGGAAACTAATACAGGTGTTCTCTGCTGGATTTCTCCCTATAAATTTACTATTCCTTTTGCAATTAATACATATATGGGAAGAGATACCTTGTGACTATACACATCCTTTTAAATCTCTGTGAGTGTTTTCCAGCATTTGCAAAATTGGCTTCACTGAAGTATACATCTGTCACCTTAGGGGGGTATGTCTCTTGACTGAAAAGGGAGAACCAGAAGGCTGATCCAGGCAAAGTACCCACGAGAGTCAGTGTTGGCTGGAGCAGGCAAGGGGAGGGGCATAGGGGACCACAGGGGCGTGAAGGACACGGAGGCAGCAATGAGGAGGTCTTCACAAAGCCAAGTGAGTAAGAGGATCAGGGCCACGGGAACACCAAGGGGGAGCTTCTTTGGAGCCTGCAAGTGACTCTTCATCTTATTTTCTTGTAAATAGAGAAAGACAATAATGAAATAATGATGTCTAACTCTGAAATTTCCATTAAGTGGTTCTCATTTTTTTTTTTTTTTTTTCTGTTCTCTTTTCCCTGGCACAGAGCTAACTGACCTGGTGTCATGTGTTACCAGAAGTTGAAAGGCAAATAATGAGGCCCAAATTCCAACGGAAACCTGGCTTCATTGATTAGGCCAAATGCATTTCAGAATTATTGGTTTCTAACCCACAAGGTGAGCAAAAGGTCTTCAAACTCAGAACTGTAATTTTCCTTTAGAGATGCTTATCCATGGTTTCAACAAAAGGGCTATAGACTTTGTGAACTTTGACAAACCACGAGGAACAGCTCCTGGAGGCATCCCTGTTACCTCTGTCTTGGCTAATCTCAAAGATGGAGGCCACACCCTGTGCTTATTCTCTCCAGCTGTGGGTCTGGTTGCCTTGCCCTGGGCATCCAAGGGAGATCTGATTTCCTCTTTGATGAAATGGCTCGACTCTCTCCATATCAGATACTATAAGAAAACCATCTCGATTTCTTAAAAGAAAAAAAAAAAAGTTGTGTATGTTTTTTGGGGGGTTATTTATTTATTTATTTAGTACTTTTGCTTGCTAACGGAGAGTAAGGAGAGCCTGGATAAATAAAATTCACAGGCCACTCTGAGTTAGTTCAGTCTTACATCCAAGCTGCAGACAGGATATTGGGTTGCTCTGTTGAGAATCCAACAATTTCTCCAGCCTCCTCTCACGGAAAAGCTAACCAGCAAATGATGATAGAGATGTCACAAGACGGTCTGGGCAAATCCACAAATTAAACCATCAGCTCTCGGGGCCACAGAACTGAACGCGTGAAGGTTGGAGAGATGGTATTTATTCCCTGATCATCGAGTCTTCTCGGCCTGTGCCAGTCAGCACCTACGGCATCTGGCCAACGTTGGTCTGCGAGGTGGCTGATTTTGGGAAGCCTTGACGAAGGGGGAGGCATTAGGGGAACATGTGACCGAGCTAAGACAATGCTGGCATGAACCTCTGAAAGCCTGCTCTGTCCCTGACCCAAAGAGAGCCTCCCATAAAAAGCAAATAAAAAATGAGGCTCAAAAGAAAATCACATTTTATGACAACTTCTGTGGGCATCCCAGCTTCATTTCCTCTAGGCCTCCCTGTTTCCTTCAAGTCTTAAACACATGTTGGCAAAAAACGCTACAGCTCCCTCATGTTCGCATAAACTAAATGGCAAAATGAAGGGAAGGAGGGGTGTGGGGCAAGGGAGATGGATTTCAGCCAGGATACTCCGCAGAAGCAATTAATCTTACTACAAACTCTGAGAGGGCTAATGTTCAGGGCAAACCATTTTGTTCCTGAGGGCAGACGTCAAGCAACTTATTATCTTTATTCTTCTGATTATCATTGAATTTGTGCTCCTACACTGTAGAAAAATAACCTGACCTACTTGGCTGCCGTGGGTAAATTCATTTTTGTTGAACGATGGTGATGGGATTGAAAAAAAAAAAAAAAAGAACCTTGGGAAATAATTCAGTAAAATATGGGACTCTCTCAGAGCTGAAGCAGGCCGTGGCAGCCTAGGTTACGAACATAATCTCTTACCAGTGCCAGTAAAATAAAACAGAACCACTGTTTCAGACACTGTATTTTTGGCAAATGTTTCACTCCTCAATTACTTTCAGAGTTCTTCGTTTCAGTCAACATTATAAGGGTAAGTCAACATTTGTCCTGGCAGCAAGCCCAAATTTGTTATTTTATTAGTCTGCTACTGGTTAAATTGGCCCAAGATTAAACACATCTAATAAATAGCCCTAAAATATTGAAGTTTAGTAGAAGACCACATTCAAGTTCTCTTACACAGGATGTTACTATTAACCTTGGGCAGAGGAGAAATGTACACCCACACCCACACCCCAGCTAAGTTCCTTTTAGCAAACGCCAGCCCATTGCTTGAAACCCATTTTGGTCATGCCCAGACATAGCATTGCAGACCTTCAGAGAAAGAGGAAGCCAAATATTTAGCTCTCTCTGCGGTCCCTGGATCCACATCTGCCTTCCGAACGTCAAGCAAAACTCTTACTTTCTTGAGGCAGACAGGGCCAGATGCTCGGGGCTGGAGCACTTCAAGAGTCTGACCTCCTGGAAAGGTCTCAGGGCTTCCACCAGAGTCATACCTCTGTGGCCCTTAAGGGAAGGCCAACTCTGAGCCCAGAAGATATTTTCTAACAATTAGATTCAGGCTATGCACTTTTTGCAAGACTGCCACAGAAATGATGCGCCCACCATGCCGCACCCATCTATAGGTCTAGAAAAATGGAGTCTAGGAACACATTCCTGCTTACAGAATGCTAACAAGGTACCCGGAGGTGGCAGGGGTGGCCTAATCCCAGGCACAGGGCCCGGAGGAAGGCCTCCTCTGTGGTTCTGGGGTTTCGCGGGCAGTCATTTCCTACTGACTTCTTGGGAACCCTTGGGTGGGTGGGGTATAAATTCTGCATTTGTTTTTCTCTGTAAAAGGGATTCCCTGGCTTCCCCTTGGGCTGAGTTGGAGGGGAAGGGGAAGAATAATGCCACTGGGGATTTCACCCCCACTTCCGGGTTTGGGAACTGCCGTGTACAGCCCTCAAGGGTACTTTGAGGATATTTGCTGAGGCTTCCCCAGAGTTTAGGAACAGGGCGAAAGTCTCTGCAGCAAGTGACAAGGTTCTTATCACACTGGCCTAAAGAATGTGTTGATTCTTTGCAAAGGATCTAAGGATAAAATACAAGCCAACCTTCCTAGCCAGAGCACAATGCCCTATGACCTCGAATCAACAATGTGACCTCCATAGGCTTGGTCTCCTCCCCTGTGAAGTGGGGGTGACTCTCCTACCCCCTAACAGAGCTGTTGGGAAGGTGACATGAGATCATGTGTGTAAAGTGCTTGGTACAAGCCTGCCTCATAAGTTGCCTCCTGCAAATATCAGATTATTGCCCTTATTTCTAATGCCCAAGGAGAGGTGTGGTCTCTCCCTGAGCCTGCTCTCCTGCCCTCATCCATTTCCTGCGGCACTAAATTTTGCCCTGGGCCTCCCAAGGATGAAGCTGGGAACTCCATGTCACCTGCCACACCACAATCTCACCGATGACATGCTCCTGCCACTAGGCCTCAGGTTATGAGACCACATATTTTGATTCCACATTCCTGCCTTGCCTTTCTTCCTGCAGCTTTATCATCTGTTTAGTCAAGCTCTGGCTGGATAGAGCAAAACTGGAAGTTGTTTGGCGGGATCCAAGGTTATGTCGGAGGAGAGGAAAATGTCAGCCATGAAATCCCAAGGTAAGAACCTGAGTTGGGGAAGGGAATCCAAGTGGGTCTTGAGGTCTGCATCAAAACCCTCCTACTCCTAACCCAACATTGCTAAATTATGGTTTAGAAGAGCTGCTCTCCAGTCTTGCCAGATCCTAGTACTATCTGGGATTAGGCAGGGCTAGGAACTCTGGGTGTTCAACCCATGTCAGATGAGCAAGGTGGAATTTCTCCCCAAATAACAAGTTACCTTGGGCTTCCAGAAAGGACCATACAGATGCACTGGCATGTCCTTTCTCTTTTTCATCCACCTATCGTCATTTGAAGCTGAGCATTATCTTCATTTCCCAGAAATGGGGGAAAAAAAAGGCACAGAAATTTAAAAAAAAAAAAAAAAAAAAGATGCTCAGATCTTAATCTCAATGTCCCAAAGGAAGGACAGACTGTTCCAGCTCAATTTAGGATAATCAAACATGTCTCGGGCAAGCAAAACTGACAACCAGGTCTGCCATCTGACTGAAGACTAAGCTGGGACGAGGGGTCCCACATACACCTGCTGGGTAAAACCTCTGACCAAGGGCACGGGGTCAGCAGGATGAGAACATGGACCCCCTTCTCCTGTGGCCTAGTCAGCTTCTGTTTTTGACAAGAACAATATCTGAGCAGATGAGACTTGCAGAAATGTGGCTTCCAGAGAGAAATAGAAACTAGATTTGCCATATTCCCTGGTCCTCCCCCAGCTGTCCCTGTTAGCACAATTTATCCCTTCAAATCATTGGGTTCATGTGCATCCTCAACAGCACATGGCTCCAGTGAGAACCAGGGAAAACTGCATTTGGGGGTTTTAGAACAGTCTGCTCTCAACTGAGAACAGAATACACGGAAATCTGATTATTCAACATGGAAAAAGCTACCAGGGGCCCAGCCATAAGGGATTGATTGAATTGGGAATAAAATAAAATAAATGTTAAACTTTCCTGTTTTCAGCTCTCAGCTGACATCTTACCACCCACTGAGCAATGGTATGTAGAAAAATAAGGCAGAAAGCATGCTGTTCAGGAAGCTATGAGGTAGGTCATCTATGATGGATTCATATGGCCCTTCTGTTGCCCCCACACATGCCAACTGAGCACATGAATAGCTTCAAATGTTGTCTTTGGGAGATGTGTGTGTGTGTGTGTGTGTGTGTGTGTGTGTGTGTATACACACTCATGCACAGACACAGAACACAAGACTATATTTGAGAAAGTTTTCATTCTGTAGCACATTTTTAATGACAGGAATAAAAAAAATGCCCGCTAACGATGGATTTTTCCAAAGACTGGGAACAAACACTGGCCCTCAGTGCTGTGCATTTGCAACCTCGAAACATAGTGATTATGTGTTATTTCTAACTCTGAGCAATTAATATGCATCCAGATGTATCATTATCTACAGTGTATTAAAATTCAGAGCCCTGCGCATTTGAAAAAGAGTGTATCGTGCACGACAAAGGAGGCAGAAGCCTCAGAGACCTGTGCTGCTCCCCCACATCACTGGCAGCTAATTTCAATTACAAAGTCACAAGAGAGAAAATGAATAGACAATGCAGTTGACTTAAAAGAAAAGAAGTAGATACAAACCTGTGATTTGACTGTTTGGCTTTGTAAAAAAATGTTGGTTTAGCCATTGGAGATTCAGTGGTAAGGGATGCCAGTAAGAGTTTCCAGAAAAGACAAAGGCAGTTTTGTGGTAAGAGAAAAATGTTATTTATTGTGGCTGAAAGGGGCGAAATTCCCATGAGTCTTCAGCTCAGGCCATCTACAGATGGGAGGGTTCCTTTGGAAGACCACGTAGGGTCTAACCTGGCAAGATTTCCCTAGAAAATTTTCCCTAAGTGCCCTCAGGGATTGAGGGAAAGTCTCACTGCCCAGGGGATCGCTCCTCCTGCCCTGCTGTTTAAGCGTGAGGCTCTGGGACTGCTCCTGAATTTACAAAGCAGGGAAGCACAGAGTGGCGTTGGGGCCACCTAACCCTTCAAAGACTCCAGAATTGTCATTAAATTACATGTTGCCAGGTTCCTGACCTACTCACAGATTCCAGCAATTTTCTAGAAGCAGAGAAGACATCCCACACCTGACCCAGGTGTGACTCATCTGTCAAATAGAGAAAGAAGTGCTAGACAAAGGGGGACCCCTAGGTGGGCAGGAGGAGGCACCAAGAGTCGTGGAGTCCCCCCGTGCCAGATGTTGGCACTCACACACTCAGCTATACCATACAGCAACCCCATCACCTCATTTTATAAAAGAGAAAACAGGTGTTCAGGGAAGTAATGTGACTTACCCCAAGTCACACCCAGTAAAACCTGAAATTCAAATTCAAATCTACCTGACTTGAAAGCTTTCCCTGCCACCCCCACACCGGCTTCCCGGGATACACAACTTCCTCTTATAACATAATAGCAACAAGACTGACAATGACTTCGTGCCAGGCTGTGCCAAAGTGCTCTCTATGCACGATTTCCTTGATTTCTCTTAAGTTAGAACTATTAATATACCCGTTTCACAAAACAGGCAACTGAGGCTCAGAGGGGTTAAGAAGCTTTCCTAAGGTTACACAGACAGTGGCAGAGCCAGGACTCAGCCCAAGGCTGCCCTCAGCAAGACCAGCGATCTGAACTGGATCCCTGCTCCATTCCCAAGTCCTGTGGGAAATAAGGATGGCAGAGGCAGGACAATGGAGACTGAGGCTGGGAGTGGAAAACTTGAAGCTGTTCATTCCACATTCAAGCCCTGTCACTCTGGAATCAGCAACCCTCCCTCCTGTCTTTCCTCCTCCTACCCTTCCCCAGCATCTCAGAGTGCCTGGCCAGGTGCCCAGGTGCCCTGCCTGCTCTTGTGTCCCCAGTGGACACTGCCCTCTGTTAAGGCACCCCTGGGGAATGGTGTGTGAGCATCCAGCGCCAGGGGGCTAACTGGATGACCACCCCCAGGACTGCCCTCCTAGTAGTCTGTCAAAATCCCCAGTGAGATTGCCTGCTTCCTCATTCCCCTTTTCTAATTGACGATCACTGTCTGTTTGTTAAGGTTCTGAATGACTGGGTCCAATTCAAGTACAAGTTCCTCGAGGACAGAAAGCATGTCTTTCTCTTTTAAACTCAGGAGAAATTGTTAGGTAGAGTCTGATCTCAAGAAATATTTACTGACAATCATAGAGCATTAGGGGTCATTTCTAGCTGTTCGGCTCTTCACCAAGTTGTATCCATCATGCTCTGGAATTTCCCCACATTTCTAACAAAGGATCTATTTATAATTAAAGCACCCTGCTAATGAATGGGCAGGATGTACTCTCATAGCAACCTAATCCTCCTCACCTGCACCGGGTCTGTCCCTGTGGCTGGAGCTTGGTTAAGATTCCCAGATGCTGTGTGTCAGATGGGCGCCAGGCTTGGGGACGGATGACAAGCTCTTCATCTCCCCTGGCCAGGGTGCCTCTCTACCCTGAGCTCACACTCCACTCCCTGCTTGAAAGTCATTCTGGGAACATCAGAAAACCATACTAGATTTTCTTTTCATCCTGCCTGGCAGGAATGAACTTGAATCTTGCCAGTGTACTTGGAACATCTTTTGTTTTTTAAAAAAATAATGGCCAGTGCCAACTCAAATCCCTGGGAAGTTGGGTGGGTATTTCCTACAGAGGAAAGAGTGACCTCCCAGTAGACCCCTTGATAGGGATGATCTGCCACAGCTTCCACTCCGCGGACATACACTGAAAATAGATGATGCTGTTGTTGCTAACGGTGCAAGGAATGCTTGCTCTGTGCAAACCCTCTGCAACCTCATTCATTTTTCACAGTTCCCTTGGAAATTCTCATTTACAGGTAAAGAAACTGAGGCTATAGAGGCTGAGTCACTGTCCGAGGTCTCTTGGCTCACAAGTGGCCAACTTGGGATTCAGACTTGGTTCAGTCCACCCCTCAAATCCAAGTTTCCAGCCACCACACTCTGGGTCTGCCCAAAATTAAAATACAGTCTTGCCCAATCCTTCCCTCAGGGTGAATGGGAAAAGGAAGAGGATAGGTTAAATGATTTCAGCGGAACCTGGGAACTTTGAAGCTTTGAAAAGGAAAAAAAAAAAAAAAGATCTTTGTTCTTAGAACAGAAATCCAATTTTTTTTTTAATTTGCTAACATCTAGTCTAAGATAATTTTCTATGACATATTAAAGTCCATCTTTATCTATTTAAAAATATTAATATCTGAAATCTGGGTCCTATGTGCGAAGTCCAGATTTAAGTTTTAGTCTGTAAGCAGCTGTAACCAAACTTGGGAAGCTACTACTGCAGAGCTCTGGTCTAGAAGAACCTCAGAACAGGAATGCTGTTTCCAAACCCTCCCCATCACTGTGGACAATTTTTTTTTGTCAATGTATAGGCCACCTGAACTATTACATAGTTAATGTTTCCTTAAATTACTCATCTTTGACTTAAGTAACCATATTGTAACAACAAACACTGCATCTGCCATAAATAGAAACTTGAGAAAATGAACCCTATTATTAAATTCTTATTAGATACTCTTGCCCACTGAAGCTTCTAAGCCCGAGGCCTGAGCTTTGTTAAAAGGGGTGGGGAGTGGTGGCGGCGGACAAGGATGGGGACTAGCAAGTGATAGAAAGGTGTTAAAGACACACTAGCTCTGAACTAAGACTTTCACCTCAGCACCTTCAGAAGGATCAGAAGAACAGGAAGAGATTTGAAAAAAGAAAGATATTTGAAAAGAGAAAGTGATTATTGTGTGTCTTAATTCTGTATCCTCTTGTCCCTGGTGTCCTTCAGGCTACCACAAATGGTATGAAACCCACCTTCTGGGGAAAAAAGGGATCCAAGCCAATCTTCTCATTTCAGAAACAAAGACTCCAAGGTCCCCTGAGCCTACTTGTGTCCTGTCCCCAGCTAGTAAGGAGGCTCTTGTAAGAATCAGCTTAGAAATAAATGCTGCTGGAGAAATTCAGATTTAAGCATTTACAAGTCTTCTAAAGCAAGTTCCCACTCCTTGATGCTGAGCCACAACAAAGCTCACTCTCCTAGGCCCTTAGAGAGCAGACTAAAGCCTTCAGAAACTGCAAGAGAAAACCAGGCCCGTCTTCAGATGTGTTCTCTTTCGAAGTTGTCCAATCTAAGTCACCATCAAACAGCTGAGTGGAGGGTGACTTTTCACCATGTGTCTCTGGCTGACACTCAAGTTACCATCAATTTTTTTCCCTCTTTAACAGTCTGTTTCCTTCACAGTGGTTTCAGACCCTTTTGTAAGACCACGCCCAGAAGCACCGAAGAAAACCACCAACCAGCAAAGAGGATGGCTAAAGGTGTGTAGGAATGAACAAGACCCCCAAACCTAACAGGAACTGATGAGCCACCTGCACCCCTCCCCCACCTGTGTGAGGTCAAACATAAGAAGAGTCTTCACCAGTGGCCTTTAATTATCTTCTCTGTGTTTGCCTGGGGTCGTTCTTGACATGCCTGCGTCACTTGGGGATTATGAAATGTTAGCATTGCAATGTAAGATAAGACACTTGAGAGGGACGCTTGCACTGGCCTTGTGCTGGGGCCAGAGAGCACACAGAGGAAAGACTTATCACTTGTCCTCCTGGGGTATCAGGCCTGTAGCTCCTTCAAGTCCCACCCACTGGCTGCTTCCCTTTTCCCTTCTGTGGCTTCTTCCTCCAGGAAGACTCCAAACTTCCAAATCTGACAAGGGTAGCACCGGCTAAACATTTACCTTTATGTATTTTTTTCAAGGTCTTGATGTAGGCTCTCGGTTTTATTTCACTCTCGTGGTATCTAAGGAAACCGTCCCCTCGGGGGAAATGCTCTAGTTCTTACCCCTGCTGCAAACATTAGGCCTGCAGAGCTCAGGAAGGCATCATTGTAAGGGATGTCATCTACGTGCACAGAAGGTTCTGTCTATCCATTTTTTGTTTGGCTTCTTATTTAATAGCGATCACACATCAGATATAAAGCAAGCTTTGCACTTGAACCTGGTGTGCAGGCCACGGGATGGGCCCACCAGTCCACTGGCTGCCAGGTGAGTTCTCTGCATGCAGAGTTCTAAGTTTAATGGGGCTCACTCTGAATACTCCCAAAATAGCACTGTTTACCATCTTCACTCAGGAACATGACTGGGTTAAGCCAGCACTGCGGTATGCCAAGCAGTCAAGGCTGGACCAGGAGGGCCCAACGTTTTGGCCCTGCCTCCTAATCTCTCCAAATTTCTGTTTCTTCAGTTGACAAACAAAGAGGACAGTCCTTGCCTTGCTCAGTGCCTTCAGCCAGAGCAAGGTTCAAAGGAAATCATACATGGGGAAACACCTGCCTGCTATCTGAACACAGGGCAGCCTTGCTGTGAATTTAGGGAACGTGGTGAGAGAGGGACAGGGGATGCTGATAGAAACACATCCCTTGCCCCACCTCCCTACATCCCATGTGCTTATGTAGAAATTTAAATGGGTTATGTCATGTGTGTAATTATGCTCAATTTTTTTCCTTTTTATTTTTTACAAGAACATTAAGGTATTTCTGTTGGCTAGTGTGTAATGGCTCAAAGGATGTCACTGATCCCTGTGCCAGAGGCCATGGTACATGGAGTTATCCCCTCATTAAATAGGTTAGAGAGGTTGTTGGCTTTTCTGTCTGTTATAAGTAAATAGGAAAGGATGCTTGACTGAAATCAGACAGCCAGACTTCAAACTTCAGCTCTGCCATGCACAGCAGTGTGATCCTGGGAAAGTTACTAAATTTCTCTGATTCTTAGGATCCTCACCTTTAAAATGGAGATAATTATATTCAGATGAGGAAAAGAATATAAAAATGCTTTGAAACCTATAAAACGCACAACCATACAACATGATCATTATTGTAAATAATATTTTTTAAAGATTATTTATTTATTTATTTGGCAGACAGAGAGAGATCATAAGTAGGCAAAGCAGCAGGCAGAGAGAGAGAGGGAGAAGCAGGTTCCCTGCTGAGCGCAGAGTCTGATGCGGGGTTCGATCCCAGGACCCTGGGACCATGACCTGAGCTGACAACAGAGGCTTAACCCTCTGAGTCACCCAGGCACCGCTGCAAATAATATTATTATTAACAACTCTGGACACACAGCATTTTCCCCTCTAAGAGCTGGAATACTGGGTCCAGAGATTTGAACCTTTTTTGTGTGTTTTAATATACACTGATGAGTACCCTCATTCCCTATAGATCCATGTTATTTCCCTGCAAGATCCCCAGGACTGGGTTCTATCATGTCTTTAAAATATTTGTGATGTCAATTAGGTATGAAACAGCACCTATTATAATTTCTACTACAGTGAACATTTAAATAATGTTTACGTTCACAGTTCCTTGTGTGTGAACTACCTATTTGTGTCTTTTCGCCCATTTATCAATGGACACCATGGAAGGTCCTTTTACATCTGTATAAGTTACTTATATGACAAAGATATTAATTTTTCAATTTGTTATCTCTATTTCAAAAAGCTTTTTCAATGAATGAGTCTACTTCTCTTGCCTAAGGAAGCACATTAAACATAACAGACACCTTGTTTGTTGATAGAGCATTACACAGTGTGTTTGTGGACTGATCAATACTCAAGATTTCCAGGCACAATGAGGATGTCTGGTGGAAACAAGCAAGGAAGAGAAAGAGATTGGAGAGTATGTCCCATTTGGAAAAGTGAGAGGAACCAGGATATCTAGCCAAGAGAAACAAGCACCTGGGGGAAGTGTGTGTGCATGTGTGTGTGCACGTGGACACACATGTGCATGTCTGGAGATGGGGAGAGAGAGCAGTTTGCAAATATTTAAGGAGGTAGGACATGAGAAAGTATTACTATATAATATTCAGTTGCAGGAAGCAATGTTACAATTAAGAGAGGACTTTTTCATGATCTACACTGTAGAAAGACAGAATGTACAGGCTCAAAAGGTAATGAGTTCTCTGTTTCAGGAGATGTTTAAGCTGAAATTGAAAGCATCCAGCAGCGGGTTAGCACTGGATATTCTCAACAGGCTTCTCCTACTCTTTAAGGTTCTCAAATGTAATGACCCTGGGTCATTTCCCGGAGGCTGGTTTTGTTTGTTTGTTTCATAAATCCCCGGAAAAAAAGCCTGTTTTGCTACTCCTTGCCTCCTCATCTTAAGAGCCAAGAGAGGAAAAAAAAAAAAAAATCCAGTGAATTTACCGTTAAGACTTCTGGTTCTGCTCCAGTAAATTGAAGTTTAGTAATAATCGGGGCCGCCTTCTCCAAAAGAACACAATGGCTCAAACACAGAAGGTCCAGACACAAGTGCTTCTAGACTTAAAAAGAACCACTCCTTTCCCAGCCAGTCAGAGGTTCAGAAGCCTTTCTGGATTAACGTTTGACACAGCCTCTTCTAAGCTAATAACGGGTGTCAAGTAATAAAAAAATGGAAGGCATTAGAAACCACTGGCCTTCATTCTTGACAGTCCATGAGTCAATACAAAAATAAATGGCAATGCAATTCCACAGCAATTTCCTCATTTTGTGTATGACCTGTACCCATGACCAATGCTGACAAATTATGGAAGGCAACTGCATGCATCCATCACAAATGAAGTAGCCTTTCTAGATATACACATGCCATTAATAACAATTATATGTGCACAGGGCTTTGCAAAATTAGGATATGATCAGTAATTTATTTTCATTCAGTTGTTATGAAAACAGTGGCACCAGTCCAGGATTTTACAGGCAATTGGAGAATGTCTTGAGAAAGTGACACGATTTGCAAGTATCCAGACGGAAGTCAGGGCCTTCCAGTTATTGGTTTAGGTGGAAGCCTGGTGGTAAATGTAGATAAGCAAAATGACTAATTGCAGAACTAACGGTGTCACCTCCACAGCGCTGAGCATGCGGAATTCTGCCAAAGACCAGCTCTTTGGTGTTGAGAAACAAAAAAAGGAAGTTAACCAAAACCCTCCCAAATGGACACTTGCAAAGCCCACTCCTTGGGGTTGTAGCCATTCTATGAAGTGGGCTGCCAGAGACATCGACTAATGGTGGGGTCTCCCATCCAGACACTCGGGAGAAAGGAGGCTTCTGGCTGTAAGGCTATTTGCTCCGGCAGGGGCCCTCAGCCTTCATGTGTTATGTGGTGAAGAGACCAGTGATTTAGTCATTTAGCTGCAATGTGATGTGGTTGGGAAAGTACAGACCTCAGGGTCAGAGTGGGGTGTGAATCTTGGCTCCCCACCTAGTAGCTCAGCCATCCTGGAAGGGCTATTGCCCAGCTATGAGCCTCAGTTGCTTCTTCTACAAAAAGGAACAAATACACCAACCTCATAGGATTGTTGTGGGGATAAACAGAGGGCCTACAGTAAGGCTCCTAATGCTCTCAGAAAATTTAAGACAGTAATCATTAATTAAAACTGTTTGGGGAATCTTTTCAAGATGCATAAGTCTTGATGATGATGATGCTATTTATTGAACACTTACTATGTGCCAAACACTGGACTAAGCACTGTACATGAAACATCTCATAGACCCTCACTATGATCCTAGAAGGCAGAACTCTCATCATCCCCATTTTACCACTGAGGGCAACAGGGCTTAGAGAGGCCCAGGAGCTTATCCAGGGTGACACCACTAAGCAGGCAGTAGAGATGACATTAGGACTCAGTACAGAGCTGAGACCCTGAACATCCTCAAATGTACATGTGTAAAGTCAACATGTTTTCCTTTAATAGATCTTTTCCTAGCTCAGGTACACCCTATCCTGGAGGCCCAAGACCCCCAAGACCCCATCTGAACAAGTCTCAGAATCATGGGCTACATGATCATAACCAGATCCTATCAGCAAGCAATGGCATTTACCTGGATAACTCCATGTTGCTCCCCTCCCAGCAAGACCCAAAGTCACATGATTCATGGAGTCTACTTATTTGGTCACTTGAAGAAATACCAGGATTCTAACTGCAATAACTCCTCAGAACTATTTCCATGCAATTGGTTGTATATTCTTTCAATTTGACACTGTATGATACAGATTCCAAGAAATGTATGAATTACTGGAAACCATTTGACTCCTTTAGCTTTCCAGCTGGCAGGCAAGGAGTACAGCCCCAGGTGCATACAATTTTCAAGTCCACATGTGGACTTACTGGGGCATAAATCATGGCAGGGGCACAGGGTTCACCTTACCCTTTAAAGCTGAAGCTTAAAAAGTACTTCCCCAGTTACAGAAAGTACTCATGATTATATGTTTAAAAGAAAATATTTTAAAGCATTTCATACATCTGTTAAGTTTTCATTCTGCCCCCTTTTTCTTCAGAGGTAAACACACTTATGTGCCACAAAGTGTGCTGGTATGAAATGCTGTTCTAAATCCATTAGGAAACTTGGCATCAAATCTTGGTTCAGCTGTGGATTTTCTTCATGGCTTTCTGCAAGTCACCTCCCCTCAGTGTATTCATAAAGTAAGGAGAAAGAATATTAACCCTAAAACATGATTAGGGTCTCAGGTGAGACACTAGATGTGGCACTTAGAAAGGAATAGAGTTCTGTCATTTCGAGCTACATGTCATTCCAAGGGCCACCCAAGGCTACTGGAGGAGTCAAAATCAGATCATGTACTTTTGAGAGACAAAGGCAATGATTACAAATACTGCTAACTAAATCTGGCCTAATTCTGACCAACATCTGAGATAGTGAACCTTAAAACCAAAAGTGAGTTGTCCATCAAATTGTCAGATATATTCTTAGAAAGAAAATAATGGAAACATCTCTTTGTATTTTCATGAAAAATGAAATGGACCCCAAACTCTTAAAATCTTCTCACCAGACTCCAGCATCCTTAGCCAACATATCCACTCATTTGAGCTTTCTTTCTTTCTTTCTTTTTAAAGAATTGATTGATTGGGTGTGAGGAGGGTCAGGGAGAGAGAGAGAGAGAGAATCCCAAGCAGACTTCATGCTGAGGGCAGAGCCCGACGTGGGGCTCGATCTCACAACCCTGAGATCATGACTCGAGATGAAATCAAGAGTTAGATACCACCCAGGCACCCCTGAGCCTTCTTTCTTTAAAGGCAAACCTCCCCATGTGAAAATAGTGACTTTTATAATCAGTGTAATTCATTAAGAGCTGACAGCTTTCCTTCTCGTCACTTGATCAGGTGCTCAGAGCAATTAACATGCCTGGAAGGACCAGCCCCTCCTGGTATGGGAATGAGCAAAACATAAATTAAGTGAAGCTACATCAGTGATCAGAAGAAACAAGCTTAATCATGCTCACGTGATACCATGTTTCTCTGTGAAAGTCAAGAGGCCATGGACTAAAACGGACTAAGCTCCTTGGATTTCATAATTAATGATTAGAGCTAGAAGGATCGAGCTGGTTTTGGGTATTAAACAGCTGCAACCCAACTCATCACATCCATGCCATATAGAAATACCAGATTAGGAAGGAGTATTATATTAATATTATAATCCATGTAGAATACTTTCAGTGTTTAAAATAAATATTTTAAAGAAAATAATCTTTAACAATAAACATATCACTTTTTTTCTTTCACTAAAAATTATCACTGAAATTAAGAAAATCACAAAGCACTTAAATCTCAAGTAGAACTTTAGTTATCATTGGCATTTAAGAGAATGTTTGTTGTTGTACATTTTTCACTCAAGTGTATGGTATTGAATGCACATCACTGCACACCAAACCCTTCCCACAAGTTCTTTCCTTAAGTAGCTTCCCCCAGAACACGCTGCAACCGCAGGAACCATGCTAGAAGGCACTTGCCCGTGCAGTGCTACTCCCCATAGCAAATTCCGAAGGAACTGCCATTATATGTCTAAAGGACACAGGTGCTTGCTGCAAATGCCTTTGAAGGTCAAAAAGTACTCTGGATAAGCCAGTCCTTCTCTTTACAACCACCTTCTTTTTGGAAAAAAAAAAAAAAGATTGATCTTAAAAAATTACTTTCATAGGAATTAACAGTCAGTGCCTAATTTATAAACATGTATATAATCATGTTTTTCAAAAGGCCTACTAGGATATGCTGTTCTTTAAACACTTACAAATAATGATGACACCTGCTGGTAGAAAATATATTTTAGTTAATTGCTGATGGAGAAGTAAGGCCTACAAGGGTTGACTGTCTTTTGCACGGACAACGAAACCAGAAAACTACCCCCTACACTCACTTCAGTTTCTTTTTCCAACTTTGCCTATTTGTAATTATCAGGAAACGAAGCTAGGGGATGCACTGGACTAGATCTCTGCCTCAAGATGTATAGAACATGTATGACACTTCAATGAATTAAACTGCACACATGCATACAAAACACTCAATGGGGATACCTGAAAAATATTTACCATTTCAAAAACTGTTCCCCCCATCCTTCCTTCCATACCAGGACATCCCCTTAAAAGGAAAACAAGTCACATTTTATAATTTGGAATTGGCTACCATGAAGAAAATTAGTATTTGACATTTGGTGACACATTTCTTTCTCATCGCATCTGTGACATACAGATATATTTCTCTTCTACATATAAGAATAAGAAAAGATCAAGCAGATAAGTTTTACCTAAGCCTTTAGCCAAACTACTCAGAAAACATAGGACTAAGGGAGAGCAAGAAGGGACTAGTTAGAGTCCAGAGCTGTTCTCATTATTCTTTCCTTTGATCCATCTCAATTTATTAATTCAACTTGGTTATGGTTCGCTTCCTTCCAAAAGGAGTTTGAGAGGATACTAGCTTCACTGCTCCTACATTCATTAAATTATGATGTTCCTATTGAAAAATCATTATATCCATTCCAAGCCTGAACAACCTGAATTCTATGCTGGTGCTATCTTGTCAAAATTTAAATAAGAGTCCAAACACCATTAAGGCCATTACACTTCCACAGCTGCTGGGAACAAAAACTCTTTGTGAAAATATACAACTGAGCTGGAGTGTGGGGTGGGGGTGGGGGAGAGAAGTTAGTTGTGCTCAGCTTACAGAAAGCTGATTACAACCGGAGACTGTTCGGAGTCTTGTCAGCTTAGAGCAGCTCTTGTTAGAGGCAATGAATCTTTGATGCTGTCCTCCTGAATATACATAATTTGGTGAGCCAAGTGCACACAGCTGAGGAGACCCAAGGGTGCCGGCTGGGTGGAATCCTCAAGACTGCCACACCAAGGTCGGATGCACTTCTGCCTCCAGACTTTCCCCAGTCATGGTTGGACAGAGTGACAATCCCTCAAGTAACACACATGAGCAGCAGTGATGAGCTGGGTCCTTTGGGTTCCACTATAGCTTGGCCACAGCAAAGCTGTGGTCTAGTGGAAGCAACTATATTCCCTAAGACCCTCAAAGACTGAGAAGGATGCTTTCTCCTCTAGCTGAACCCAACCTATAAGACCAGTGAGTTCTCTGCCAGAGGTATAACACACAGAAGTAAAAGACAAGATTAAACACAAGCCAGGAGGGGTCTCTCATATCGCCCTCAAGGCTCCGGAAAGTTCCCAGAAAGGGAAGTTTCCAGTGTTCCAAGACAGCTTCCCACTCACCCAAGGAGTTTAATTCATTTTCAGGATCCATGTGCAAGACCCTCAGATTACTTATTTAGCCCCCAGACCCCCAGCTGAGTGACCCCACTGGCCACAGATGACAAGCAGAGGTGCCAGGTCCTGTCTTTGCTGCCAAACAGCTGTAAGGTCAAGCCTGACAGGTGAGATGAACCCCAAAGGCCTCTTCTTGTTCCCCAACCCAGGTAAGAGGAAACCCAAGCTTAAAAGCTCTTCACTGACATCTGGGCCTAAGGATACAGTAAGAGAAAGTCCCTCTGCCAGAAGGTTGACAGTCTGAGAGCCCGGAAGGATGCAACAGAGGCCAGGGCAAGGAGGCAGCTGCTCCCTGGCCCAGAGGAAGAGAACAGGGACAGAGGAGGAGGTTCATGATGATCCACAGAGAAGGGGCAGAAGAAGGGAGGCAGAGACAGAGTGAGACATGGGGGAACAGAGTGTGTGTGCGAGAAATGGGGAGAGGGAAAGAGAGGGAGGGAGAGAGAGGGTGAGAGAGGAAGGAAGAGGGAAAGGTAGAAGGAAGGAGAGAAGGTGGGGGAACATACTGAATGAGAGATGCAAGCATTGAGAGACTGACAGAGCGAGGGAGCCGAGAGAGTGAGAGATGGAGCGGGACAGAGGGACAGACAGACGGACCCGGAGAGGTCCAGGTGGAGGTCCTACCTCCGCGTCCTTGGCCGGACTGCTGGCCGGGGGTACCTCCAGGCTGCAGTTCGCCCTCTTGACCGTGAGGTAGAAGGGGTAATCCTTGGCCACCATGGTGGCTGCCGGGCCTGCTCTTTGGGATGTCACCGCTGACCCGAGGCGACCACAAAACTCCCTAGCGAAAGGGGGCCCCAGCTCCACGGTGCCGGACGGCAGCGTCTGTACGGAGACTGACAGCCGGCTTCTTGCCTGGCGGGACCGACTCAGCTCTCCGGTTGAAAGGGGGCGGAGCCTCGCCCGGGCCCGCCCACCTGGGGGCGGGCGGGGGTGGGGCGGAGCGCCGACTCGGCCCCGCCCCGACGCGTCCCAGAAGCACCCAGGTACCGCCCGGCGGAAACCGCCCGGCGGAAACCCCCCAGCGCTGCGAGAGGCGAACCTGCCGTGGGACCCTTCTTCCCGCGGGCCGGATCCCCGGAGCCACCCTGTCCCAGTGACTCGCTGGCACTCCCAGGGTCGAAGAGGCGGCGGGTACAACCGAGGCTGGGGTGAAGCTGGGCGGGGGGGAGAGAGAGAGCGTTTTAAAAGCCCACACTAAGAAGAGGCGGTATTCTGTTTTGCCTTCTTCCCAGCCAACCTCCCCTCACACATTTTTTTTTTTAATGAACGTCACTGGAGTATAATCTATAAACAGAAAGATGTGCCCGTTTTAAGCGTACAGTTAGTTTAGTGTTGACAAACGTAAACGCTCATGTAACCGCTTCCATAATCAGGAAATACATTTCCACCACTTCCAGAGATTTCCTTGGAGCACCTTCCTCTGCACCCGTTTTTAAATATGAAGAGGCTGGTTAGAGGCAGCTAGCGACTCAGAGCAATCTGACAGGGTCCGTCAAGATTAAGCTGTGCGGCGTGAGCCCGCGGGCTGTACCAAGCCTTTCTATAGCAACATGTAAGGAAATACCATTGAAAACCATCCAGAAGGATGCACAGGAAACTTATGAGTCCCTCTGGGGCTAAAGGGAGGCCATCAGTGCCAGGGTGTACACCTGGGAAAAGCAGCAAAGGAGACTTTAAATTTATAGCTATTCTCAAAAATTTTACAAGAAAAATAAACGTGTTACCTGGTAAATTTGAAGTTAATTTTAAAAAATATTAAAATGACCATTGTCTCAAAAGTAATTTTGTGAACTGCACTGTTGGACTTTCCCCCCTCCTAATCAAAGTCATGACCACAGCAGGTGGTGGTCTGGAGAGATGATGTCTTTTGACTTCTTAGGTGTGCAGAAGGTAATGGTAATGGAAATATCTAGACCCTGTTTCAGTATTCTCTGCTTCCAGCTAAGGCCAGAATCCACAGTTCCCACTTTCCATACAGGAAACCTCATGATACATAGCTCTTTCATCCCAAGTACCAAAACTACACCCTGAGGCTAAAGTCACCCACTTTCTCGTCCAGCTAGTGTGGACAAACTTCCTTCAGAAAAGGGGGAATCTCTCTGGCCAGTTTTGCTAGCCCTGTTTTTGCCACACATGTAAAGGAGACTCTTGAATTACTGGTTTCCAGTTGAGATTGAAGAAAGAACCTGAGTTTTTTCCCCCTGAAATATGTACCCTGGGACTCCTGGGTGATTCAGTCGATGAAGCATCTGACTCTTGATCTCAGCTCAGGTCATGATCTCAGGTTCCTGGGATCAAGCCCCACATCGGACTCCATGCTCAGCAGGGAGCCTGCTTGAGTATTCTCTCTCCCTTCCCTCTGCCTCTGCTCCCCTCAAATAAATAAACCAATCTTTAAAAATATATGTATATATACACTTGCACACATACCCTATTTATTTATATATTTATATAGGATATATATTATATATCTATTTATGTATTTTATATATATATATATATATTATATATCACTTATATGCATCTATACCATAAAGCAGTGAGAAGGAGGTGATTGTGAAAAGTGAAAAGTTTTGTGGTGAGAAGGGTGCCTCTGGACCGCTGATTTTTCTTATTTGTATTCCCAAACACAACTTCATCTTTTTAAACCAAGCTGTGCTGATAGGGAGCTTACATAGATGCTCCCTGTAAGCTTGACCAAGCTTGGTGGGGACACGAAGGGAAACCTTATCTCCAAGGGCACCCAACTAAAGCAGCCCCTGATTAACTCTGCAGCCAAAGGAGGCCAGGAGAGAAAGTGACATGCCTCACTCAGGGGTCCCCTGGCTGCAGAGGCTATGAGCTGAATCATTTGGAGCTGTTCCTCATTCCCTTCTTCGTGCTCTTCTGGCCCCCATAGGCCCACCATCTCAATTAGATGACTCTGGCTAGCAATAGATCCTTTGGGGACAGGCTTTGATCCCTGGGGGGGGCGGGCCTCACCAGGCCTTCTCCTCCAGTTGGGAAGTATACTTCCAGCACTAGGTGAAGAAAAGAATGACCCTAACAAACTACAACTGGTCTTCTCACTACAGAATCCTCAGGGCTGGGCAGGAAGTCTGACATACCATGAGCCCAATGTGGTAATAAATAAACCCTATGGAAAAGAGGGGACTTTAACCTTGTTTAAGTACAATATTGTGGAGCAAAGAAGAGTTATATTGGTTGATGAGAAGGCTGCCATATCTATTTCTCTCATACCATTTTTTTGCCCCCCTCAGAAGTTTTAGAACAATAAAAATCAATTAATATACATGGCCACATAACACATGTGCAGGAAACGTCTGTGTTTTCTTCTATACATGCTAGGCAAAGGGAGAGAGAGAGAGAGAGATTGATTGATTGTTAATGATGAGTAACCGTTTAAACAGTGCTGGCGGCGGTGGGGGTGGAGTATAAGCCCCAAGATGAGTGAGTGTGAAAGGGAAGGTGGGAAGCTGGAGTTCCCCTGGGTGGTCTGATGCTTCCAAGCTTCTCATAGCATGAACATCTCCTACCATAAATAGGGTTCTAGTGTTTAAAGATACATAGTTTTGGTACAATAAGGCCTATAAACTGAAGCTGGCAATTTGGGGTATAAAAGCCATGTATGTGGTCCTTGAGACATTTCAAGGATTTCAAGGGCATTTTTGACCCCATGCATTTTATAACTTGTACCCTGACTTTGGAACCTCCGCCGGGTGTCATGCACTGCTCCAATGTTAGCAGATTCAGGGTTTGGATATTCTGCCTGGATTCCAACCAGAGGTATCTGTGACCAAAGACTGGGTCAGGAAGCAAGCTGCTCTGCACGAGGGTTCCCAAGCACCCCCCTGAGGCTGGTGTCACAATTGAGGGAAGCCAGTCCAACTCTGCAGTGCTGCCCAGCTGAGCGGGCCCCCGGAGCCCGGCGTTCCCCATCCTGCCTGTGTGTGTGTGTTTATGAGCTTAGGAACAACACTGCCCTCACAGTTAGCTTCACTCAAAGCAAAGGCACAAAGTGCCTTTCAGAGCTTGCCTTCAGCACAACCCGTTATAATCCTATAAAATGCTTCACAGCCGGGCAGTGTTCCTTGCTAGCCAGAAGCCTGCAGACTGGAATAAAGAAGCCTGTTCTGCATTTCTAGGAACGGTGCCAAGAGCAGGGCCTGCATTCTCGCCTGGGCCGAGTGGGGCTCATTTGTGCTGCTGGAGGAGTGGTGGGCCTCCACACGCAAGCCCACCACTGGTTATAAGCTCCTTTCAGAAGAGCAGACAGCCAGACATGGCTGAGAGACCATCAATCAACTCCTCAAATCCCACTGCTATGGCAGTGAGCAGAACAGGCCCAGCATGAGGCGAAAACTTCAGAAGTTAAAGTGGCTGTGGCAATCATTTCAGCCAACAGGACGATGCCTTGTTCTGTTAGCATTATACTTCACATCAGAGTTAGCGGGTTCTTTTTTTTTTTTTTTTAAAGATTTTATTATTTATTTGACAGACAGAGATCACAAGTAGGCAGAAAGGCAGGCAGAGAAAGAGAGAAAGGAGGAAGCAGGCTCCCTGCTGAGCAGAGAGCCCGATGTGGGGCTCGATCCCAGGACCCTGAGATCATGATCTGAGCCGAAGGCAGAGGCTTAACCCACTGAGCCACCCAGGTGCCCCGGTTCTTTTTTTTCTTAAAGTCCAATTCATTTGTCCATCCATCCGTCCGCCCACCCATCCACCCATGAATGAAAGAGTGTTTACTACAGAGCAGATGCTCAATTAGCTACATTTCTCCCCTTTCTTCCCTTCCCATTCCTGAACCTCTGTGCCAGAAAGGTGTGTAACACAACTGCTCAAGAAATACGGTTGACTTTAAAACACAGCCTTTCAACTAGAACCTCAGCAGTGAGGTGCGCGTTTGCAGAAGGAGCTCAGGTGACAGCAGCCAATCCCCTAAAGCCCAGCCTTCAAGCATCACCTCCATCTGCTCCCCTGGCATCTGGAGCTATCCCTTCTACCCCTGCTAATCTCACACAGTCGTGTAGTTACATGCTGGATACACATGTGTACCAACACCTCTCCCCACCACTTCCATGTGGGCAACATTCCCAGTTAATGACCGAGCTCCTGCTCCACTCTGCCACTTCAGTTTCGATGGGAGAGGGGAGTCAAAAGCTTGAAAAAGTTCTGGCAGTGAATTCTGAGAGATCAGGACTGTGGTTTCCTGCAGATGGGTAAAAATGGCACAAATGAAACACTGATAATATCTAAAATCATACCAGTGTTATTACTCTCCCCCTGCCTGGGGTTATGTCCTCTGGCTCCAGGCTAGATTTATGAAAATATATCCCTGGATATTCTAAAGTTGGAAGACTTCATTCATGCATTCATTTAAAGATCTAAACCAGCTGAGAAACCGGTTAAGTGATAGACTCTTTCTCTTTCTCCCAGGTTCCAGCTAATCCTGTGGATTGCTAGCTACAATACAAAAATAATCAAGACTTTATGTTTAAAAAAAAAAAAAAGAGAATATTGGGGCACCTGGGTGGTTCAGTGGGTTAAAGCCCCCTTCGGCTCGTGATCCCAGGATCCTGGGTCAACCCCGTGTGGGCTCTCTGCTCAGTAGGGAGCCTGCTTCCTCTTCTCTCTCTGCCTGCTTCTCTGCCTACTTGTGATCTCTGTTTGTCAAATAAATAAATAAAATCTTAAAAAAATGAATATTTGTTTTGCCCTGATATACCATACACAGGTACATTTCCTAGTCTCTAGTTCATTACAGCAGTGATTCTCAACCGGGGGCAATTTTGTCTCCCCATCCCCGACCTTCCTGTGATATGTGGCAATGTCTGGATATATTTTTGATTGTCACTGGGGAACGGTCCTAGTGGATCTAATGGATAGAGGCCCAGGATACTGGCAGACATCCTATAAGGCACAGGGACAGCCCCCACAACAAAGAATTAACAGGTTCAAAATACCAATTAACGGTGCTGTTGAGAAACCCTGCATTAAACAGAGAGTAGAACTAAAATACAACATCAGAGCTGGGATAATCTGTTGGTTTAATCTGATAATTTAACAGATAATCTGTTGACCTCAAGGATATTCTTGCTTCAGACCTTGACCATTGATTAATGTCAAATGTCAGTCTGGGCCTGGTGGGGGAAAGAAAAAAAAAAAATGCTTCAGTGTGCCAGGTAGCCTCAGAATTATTGACATGCCTAGAATCTTTCCCTGTTGTCCAAACCTGACCCTTCACAGAATAACAGATTTCATAAAACACAAAAGAACAAGAGAACAAACAGTATGAGAATAAAGGGCAGGGGACAGAAAACTGTCTTAAACTCTTCAGATAGGAAAATGCACTTCAGAAGACCAGTGAAAATGAAAGTTTCAACAAAAGGTAATATTTAAGAAGAAATTGGGGAGGAGGAAGAAATGGTTCAAAGCTTGGTCTTTCCCAGGAGAACCTTTTTCACCCTATTTAATTGTTTTGGGGGGGAGAAATTCAAGCTCAGTGATGAAATAAAAACCCCAGAGGATTCGATTTACTGTCTTTCTGATACATGGTATATTTGGCCACACAGTGTGTATGACTAGAAACCTGTCTTCACTCAAGATTTTGCAATAAGAATCCCGACTTTCTCCAATTTGAGCTGATTACTATCAGCAGGCTTGTTTTGCTTAGAGAATATAAGCCAGCCTTTAGAACACTTTCTGTATACTACTAGAAGGTCTTTGAACTGTATGGATAGTCCGCATTTGTTTGAGAGTATTTCATATCTTTTGACCAAGAATTCAATAAGTTATACTCTAAAAATATTTGTTCCCCTCAGACTACCATTAATGTTACATTATATAGGTTTTCTACACTAATCATTGCATGGAGGAATTAAAAAATCTAAAATATGTAAATTCTAGCTTTGGATAGGAGTGTTTTCTCTTTCTTCGACTACCAACTCAGCAATCAAATATTCCCTCAAACCTAAGATGCTGAAGACTGTAATATGTGTTATTATTTTATGTATTACCAAGAAAGAAAAAAATGTTGCCAATTGAAATATAACATGTGATCAATTATGAGCTACATCCCAATTCTAGAAAAAATAAAATGTGGGAGAAATGTGCATTTCAATGATAGCGATATTCCTATCATCTGGGTGGGATCTGAAAACCTACATATTTATAGAAACATGACCTCTGGGAATTCAGGGACAATAATTCAAGAGACCACCTGTAGAGAAACCAGCTGAGAAACTTATCAAATCCATACCCGTGGGCCCCACTTTGAGTCTGCTGAATTGGACTCTAGGAGTTTGAGTTTTTGATAAACACCCTCAGAGAACAGTTGTTTGAGTAGCATGGTGTTGTTAGAATTATCAGCCAGTCCCAGAATGAACCTGCCCACTTCTCCCATTCCAGGAATATTCTGAACCACTGAGTCTCGGACCAGGCTAATTGGGTAATTAGCCCAATGGTTATAGCATCAAAATCCAGAGTGGGCATGGAGAGCTGCTTATTTGCTCATGCAGTACTGAGGAGCTATTATACGCTGGAGAGCCAGCTCTGTACATACGGGTGCATCAGGGATACAAGGAAAAATATGCAAGTTCACACTCCAAGTAAACTACCAACTAAGCCACCCACCAGGAGACATGTTCTGGCTCTTAGAACTTGATTTACAATCTGGTATCCAGAGTTTCAATTAAAAACATGCTTATCTCCATAGCCAGGGGACATGACTGCATTTAAGTTTTTAAAAAATTAGCTGTAGCAGTAGAGAATGGGAGGAAGGCAGTTGGCTTGAGATGTTTACTTGAAAAAGATCTCGGGCAGGGGTGGGGGGTGGTGCCAGGAGGGGAGTGGTGTGTATAGAAGACCTTAATTAAAGAATGAGTTCAATGAGCAGAAGCAGACCTGGGGACTCCTAGGAAGCATGTGTCTCACTCAAGTGGTGGGAACAGAAGTTGGTTGGTGTGTGCTAGAGGGCAGCCCGTGAGCTAAAAGTGTTCCTCATTATCATGGGCCTCTGACAATACTACACAGGGGACAGACGGTGTATGTTCACTGGGTGCTTTGGTTAAATGGGAGGTGAGTTCCGCTCTGTTTGAATTTTTTCCACCTCACATCCAAAACCAAGCTCAGCAACTCAGGTCTCATGGGCTCACTGTTCTCACTGAACCAAAAGCCTTGGAAACAGAAGGCTGAACACAAGTCCAGGCTTCTAGTCTACCATCCTTTATTGCTGCATGATCATTTAGTTCTTTGGCATGACAAGAACAACTATCAAATGGCTTCCTACCAAATAATTCCTCTCACTTAAGGCTGTCCTTCATCCCCAGTCTAGGGGAACCCTTGCTTTGTGCAACCCCCAACCCTGAAGACCTCTCTTTCTCCAACACCCATCCAGCTTATAATGATGGATTCGAGGTGTCACCACCACCTGACAGGGAGCTACAAAGGCACAGGCACCATGTTTATCTCACTCACCACAGGGGCTCCAGCTCCTTCTATCACGCTGGCACATGGCAGAAGGATCCATATTGGCTAAATGAACATTAAATTGAAGTGGGACTAATCAAAGTACATGCCATGGAAGAGATGAATCCAGAAAAGAAAGTTTGTAATAGGAACACAGCGTATTTAGAATTTCTGTGATGGGGGGCGCCTGAGTGGCTCAGTCAGTTAAGTGTCTGCTTTTGGCTCAGGTCATGATCCCAGCGTCCTGGGATCAAGCCCCACTTCAGGCTCCCTGCTCTGCGAGGAGTCTGCTTCTCCCTCTCCCTCCTCCCCTCTGCTCATGCTGTCTCTGTCTCTGTCTCTCTCAAATAGATAAATAAAAATCTTAAAAAATTTTTTTTGGGTAGATATGCTTCTTGAAGAATCCAAAAGGCATTAAAACCACTTTGAGAGAAGTGTTTCTGCAGTATGAGGCTATGAGGCCCTTTTGACTATTACTGACAGCTTTCAGTTCCCTCCAGCTTTTTACACAGACCTGGCAATTTACACTAATTCCGGAACCAGGTGGACTTGCCAGGGAGCCCGAAATCAGTGACAAAGGATATCAATGAGGCTGTTTTCAGAGATGCCTTGTAACATGCTCATCATCCTTTTCTCGCCCTCCAGAGGCACTTTCTTCCTTTTCCTTCTTTAGGTTTTTGATTCCAAGTTGAACTCCCTATATATATTTTTTCTTTCCAACTTGCCACACTCATACCTCATGTTTTTTATATTGCAACTTTGTTCTCTTGAGTCGGGCCTCTCATGAGGGCTGACTTCAAAGGGGGAGGGGAGGTTTTTCCTGGTGTTTCTGCAAGATTAAACATGGTGCTAATCTCAAGTTCTCAGGCTGACGTGAAAGTACGGACTCAAGGACTTTTTATCCAAGGAAGCCAATGGGAGAAGAAGGAAATTTCTCTGCTGGCTGCTCCTTCAAGGGAGGGTGCCACTCTCCCCGTCTGGGCGTCCTCACCTGGAGTCTTATAAGAGACGCTTTGAGAGCTCATTCTAGTTTAGACACAGTACACGAGAAACAAAATTCATCTGTCAGGGTGTGGGAGGAAGGAAGGGAGGAAGGTAAGAGAGAATTAAAATTGTAAAGCTAACATCACGTGGCTTCCTCCTTGAACTTTAATAACCCAGCACTGTTTGTAGGCTCAGAAAAACCAAATGCAGTGGGTAGGTACAAGGATTGCTCTGGTGCCAGGAAAATGCAATAAGACATAATGTTTACAAGGTAAGCAATGAAGAAACGCCCTGCGGGAACAAAACAACTTCTAACATCTCTGAAGTTGGCAGCCAGGTGCCTGAAACATCAGCCCTGCATCCAAAATGCACAATAACATAGGACCACCTTCTTCAAGATGAGGTCATTTTTTCAGAGGAAACCAATGGCTGGATGGGCTGGGTTTCTATGATTGAGGGAAAGGGGTGAATTTGATCAGTATTTTCTTTGTCACAGCAATACCCATTTCAATGCATGTGAAAGATTTTCCGCATGTTGGGCAAATTTTCCAGAAGTTTTTCAAGGGAGAACTTTCTGCAGATTACCTTGGCTTCTGAAACGGGTATCTTTCTCTCTGAGTTGGAGGGATCTTATTCTGTCCCATGCTGCTATCAAGAAGATCTAAAACTACAACTCTTCTTTCTGATTCTGCTGTTATAAAATGTGGTTTGGGGTGTCTTATTACACTTTACCCCCAGAAGTGTTAAAGGAAGTGCCTGTCACCAACACTCAAAAATAAAAATGAAAATGATGCTGGCCGGGCTCAAAAACCAAAGGGATCAGCATTTTGCTTCAGTTTCCTGTTCATAAAAACTTTATAAAAACAACCCACCCATTAAAGAAAAAAAGTCCACAACAATAGCTCATTATTCTTTTCCTAAACCTTGCCTCATGCCACTCCGAAATTAGGTGCCATCATGTTTCCTGAGTTATGGGTTCCAAACACCACATCCCTTTCCTCCCTTCCTTGCCCCCACCCCACCTGGCATCACTCCTGAATTTAGACACTTCAGTTTATGAGCTCAGCAGGGAGAGGCCAGCACCATCCCTCCTACCTGTCCAGAGGAGGCCAAGCATCCGTACCAGCTGGAAGCGGGAGTAATGGAGCCTTCCAAATTAATTACCATCCCCTAAAGGAACTTTTAATAGGAAAGGTGCACAGTTACAAAGTGAAGGGGAAAAAAAGACACCTACAGACTGCGCTAGTAAACTGAAAACTAATTGTATAATGTGTTAATTTTTGAAGAATACAAAATTTCCCTTCTTCCCTGGTGCTATAGTACAACTTTATGGAATACTGAACCCCTCATCCTTCAGTTCCTGGTAGAACATAAGAAAATGCAGGCTCTGGAATAAGAAGCCTAGTTTCCACTTGCTAACTTTTGGACAATTTACTTAACCATGCCAAACCTCTGTGTAATCATCTATAAAATGAAGCTACAAGAGCCGTAAGGCTTTGATGAGGTAAAATATATGAATAATTTAATGAGGTAATATGTATGTCAGTGTTCTAGGCACAAGGTAAGCACATAATCCATATTGATAATAACCTTTTCTACTGTGTTTTTTCTCAATGAATTAGAAAGGAAAAGACGGGGGGAGGGCACCTGGGTGGCTCAGTTGGTTAAATGTTTGCCTTCAGCTCAGGTCATGATCTTGGGCTCCCTATTCAGTGGGCAGTCTGCTCCGCCTCTCCATCTGCACCTCTTCTGGTTTGTTCTCTCTCTCTCTCTCTCTCTCATAAACAAATATTTTTTTTAAGGAAAAGACGGGATCTGGGGATCTTTTCCACCCTTCTTGCTTCTAGAGAGGTTAATAATTCTTTAAATCCATGATTTCAAATACTGACTCAACCATTGTGCATATATAAAAAGCAGTGGCACAGGAAAAAGCAAACTGACCTACATTTGAAGATGGAGGGTCCGATCCTGGGTCTACCTCTAAATTTGGTGTGTGACCTTGGACAAGTCAACTAAACTCACTAAGGCCCAGTTTCTTGAACTGTAAAATAATGTGATTTAAACACAGTTGCTTACCTTCTCTGACTCTATCAAACCCCAAAGACTGAAGTATCTATGAAGTACTGCCTGGTTTTGGGTTATTTTATTTTAGGAAAGAAAATAAAACCAATATTATCACCTCGTGACGAATGCATCCTTATCTAAAATCAGCATGTTTGCTGGAGGCAGCCCACATTTTGGGTAGTTCAGTACGGTAACATTTTACACGGGTTCATCAGAAAATTCAGCTTGATGTTCTCATTTGCCAGGAAATGCAACGAGGAATACAGACTCCTTTAATATCAAATGGCCAAGAAAGCGAGATCTAAACAGCGGTAAAATCAACCATGAGCAAAAAACAAACAAACAAACAAACAAACACCGAGGGGCGCCTGGGTGGCTCAGTGGGTTAAGCCTCTGCCTTCGGCTCAGGTCATGGATCTCAGGGTCCTGGGATCAAGTCCCACATCGGGCTCTCTGCTCGGCGGAGGGCCTGCTTCCCCGTCTCTCTTTGCCTGCCTCTCTGCCTACTTGTGATTTCTCTCTCTGTGTGTCAAATAACTAAATAAAATCTTAAAAAAAAAACACAACAACACTGAAAGGGAAACGTAGCTACATTATACATGGGATGGAACAAGCCTGAAATATACCACCGTTACTTAAAAATAGGTACTGGGCCACATGGCGCTTGTGTTATCTATATGACAACATTTGGTTCCTACTGTGTCCTCTTCCTACAGGCCTGCTATGATGAGGAGAGCTGTCTGTTCCTTCAGTCACCAAGTCTTGCTGCGTTGTGGATTTTCCCCAGTCCTAACTTCCTTTCTGCCCTTCGGGTAGGCTGCTTACGTCCAAGTGGAAGGACGGCAGCCAGTTCTGTTCTCGATGCAACACACAGATGGCTGTTGGCATGTGGTGCTCAGCACCAGGAACTTCGGGGCTGAGGGCTCTGTGGACTCCAGGCCAAGCTTCTGATGCAAAATACTGGTGCTGAGGTCACACAGTTATAAAAATCAAAACTAAAGAGAAAGATATGCTGTGGTGACTTGTCAACAGTGCTCTGTAAATAAATGGAACTAGACTTACTGAATAAATCATAAGCTTCATTATTCTCTAACATCTGTGTCTCCCACTTGATGGTAAGCTTCATAGGGGCAAAACGCTTGACTCTCTTATTCAGGGTTCTAGCCCCAGTGCCGAAAGGTGCCTGGCAAGTCCCAGGAACTCAACAAATGACGACCTTAGCTGATGCCCACTCAGAGTTTGCTCTCTGCAGGCACCGTGTTTGACTCTACGTGACATATGTCAGGTATTCCTCACAACAATCCAATAAGGTAGGTCCTTCTATAAAGGGAGAAACTGAGGTACAGGGAGTTCAACTTGCCCAAAGTCACAGAGCTGGTAAATGGCAGAGCCGAGATTCAAATGCAAGTACTATGCTTCCAGAACCTTCAGCTCCAATCATGAAGTGGAACATTAATTATTTTCAGGCTACTTGCAACATAGCCCGTGTCCTCATACCAGAGACTATGATGCAAAGCATCAAGGAGTCAAGCCTGCATGATATGATTGAAAGAACATCAAACAAGAGTCAGGAAACCTAGGTTCAAATCTTAGCCCTGGACTCCTACACCAACTTTGGTCAAGTCCTAGGACTTCTTTGCTCACCAGTTTCTCCTGCTGGTCAAAAAGGGGTTGGATGGCCACTCAGATCCCTGAGTTGTAAATTGACAGTTGTAAATCCCAAGTGCTAGAGTCGCCCCAGACATCATCTCCCATCCAGACAACTGCAGCTCACCCAAGTCATTCCTCCATCTTCCAGTCTTCAACAATCTTCAACAATCACACAAGTTACTCAATCTCTCAGAGCCTCAGTGCCCTCATCTGCAATTAGGATAGAACAGCACCGACTTCAAAGGGTGCGGGTGAAGATTAGAGAGAAGCCAGATAAGAGGCTAACACATAGTAGTAATTTTATAAACAGTAGCTAGGTTTATTATGGTCCCGAAGAGAGCTGGGAGATAAATCTGGGGGAGGAAAGAATCTCCTTAAAGCCCAGGAACCAACCAAACAAAGTGGTTTAAATAATTTAAATAATTTCTAAGAGTAGAGTACATGTCTGCCACATTCCCAGATCAAAAATTCCTTACTGGATTCTCTTTCCAAAAAATGGAGTAATACAGACAGATGTGAGTTAACTTCAGATAGAACAAAAAGGAACCATTGTGATCTAGGGAGTTTACATGTGTGTGCTGAAACACTAGAAAACTTACTTTAGGCCAGCCCCGTGACAAGCCTGTGATATGTATTATCCTACTGAGTCCTCACAACTTGCTGAAAAGGGCACTTTCTCTGTTTTATGATGAGGGTGTAGAGGCTCAGAAAGGATAAGTAACTTGCTCAAGGCCACACAGCTACTGAATATCCACACGAGGACTTAGTTGGCTCAGCAGCAGTTGGTCTTAACAGCAGCTACACCCCCTCCCCGAAGACTGAACGTTGGTGGCCTCAGTACATCCCAAAGCCACAGAGCAGCAGTCCTTGTCCACAACACAGGCAGGTGGCTTTACAGGTAGCACATGTGTGTGGGCTCAAGCTGCCTTGGGTTTCAGTCCCCCTTGACCTACAGACTCCTAGCAGCTGTGGACAAATTATTTAACTTTCCTAGATCCTGTTCCAATCAAACTGAATGTACTGGATTAGAGTTTTCCAAACCAAGTCTTGTCCATTGACATTTTACCTCCAGAAGGTTAGGGACAAAAGAGCTGAGATGTGAGTGGTCCTCTGTCCCAATTTCCTGGCTGGGGGAAGGGGTGGCATACATTGTGAACAAACCCAGAACTGGGTGACCCCTCAATTCCCTTTCATCTTGAAGATAATCAAATTCTGCTGAATGTTAGGTGATAGGGAAAGAGGGAAATCAGAGAGGAACTTAAGGGAATCATGGGGGGCAGGAGGACAGGGGGTTCATTTGAAACTGTGTGTGCATAGCAACCACAATGAACACACTTAGCTTGTAAGCATACTCGGGGTGCTCTGGGGTGGCGGCAGGTGGAGGTAAGGGGGAAGGGAAGTTAAATCCCTCCTCCTGAAATGACCACTGTCACACACAGCAAGCATTCAGTCGATGCTGGCAGAATTGAAATCAAAAGAAAAAAAACTTTGACCCAGTTGACAGAAATAGAGCTGCTGCAGACGAATAAATATGCCAAAAAACGCTAACAATTTCTTTCCTTTGTTCCCAGCCACCCCGTCGATCATAAGCCATTTTCGATCTCCAGATGAGTTCTTGTCCATGTGAATGAGCACACCTCTTCCCACAGGATAACCGCAGGTAAGCCTTCCCTCTGTCTCCATCCTAAGCTCTTGGAACCTGAACAAAGGTGAGCTGTCTGAGAGCTAAAGAATTCTTCTTGTTTTCATTTGTATCCTTGCCCAGGGCAGTGACAAATACTGTTTCATGAGTTTCCAGCGTAGCTTTTAGAACTCAAAGGATAAAGAACGTCCACAAGAAAGACAAGAGAATAAAGAAGGTAGGAGAATTAAAAAATTTAAGATAAACATATATATAAAATATGTATTATATATATATCATTCAACCAGTTGGAGATATAGATATATATATATATATATATATATATATATATAAAATTTACCTCAGTCAAACTTGTTGGGGTCTCCCTCTGGAGATGCCAGGAGTCCCCATAACCCCAGGGCATTCCTTTTGTACTTTTATTCTAAAAACAAGATTTCAGAGTAAGCTCAGGTCTTCTGACCCCCAGCTGACGTTCCCTCCATGAAGTCAGGTTGCTTCAGGAGCCACGTCCCCGTGCCACAAACAAGGCTAGCACATAACAGGTGTTCCATAAATATTTGTTGAATAAGTTAAAGAACAAAGGACAGAAAACGTCTCAGAAGACAAGTAGGGAAGGCTGTCAACATGAGTGGATGAACTGGCTGACACTGGAAAAGTCTTGTGTGCCTTTGAATTCAAGTCCAGTATAGCCATCACCCCCTTATCTTTCTCTGCCTTTCAAACATCACCAGTTGCAAAAATCCTAGACCAAGGTTTTCTTCTCAGAAGCCCTCCCAGATCCAACCAGCTCGGAGGATTTCCAATGACTCTCATTGCTACCGATCATTAACCATGTTCTGTCAGGTGGCAGCTTCTGAAATGACTTAACACTACAGCCATGTACCTTTTCTGATTACTTCTCCACCTAGAACTGGAGGGTAGGGCCTGTCCACACCTACCTCTGGATCTGTTTTTAGGACACTGAAACAAAGATAAGAATGACTTGCAGAGCAATGACTAACTACGACTGGAGTATTTTTAAGCTAATAGAATCACCTACTCCTATATCAAACTTCTTCCTCCCAGTTGAATGATCAACCGAAGCTTTGTGTGGTTCTCCTACAGTCTGGGGAGTAATAATTGCCTTACACTCCACTCAGGGAAAGACTGTAAGGGGGCATTTCCCCTCGAAATACCCCGTTAAAGTTAAGGATGGTGCTTATCAAACTTCCAGATCCACTTACCAGTTTGCTGAAAACATGAGGGAAAGAAAACTTAAGCCCCACCATGACAAAGCAAAAAAGCAATCACTGAAACAAGGATAGAAAACATTTCACAAGATCAATGACCTGGTTTCTCCAACCAATTAATAGCATGGGGGAAAACACAGGGAGGAGGAAATTTTACAAAGTCATAAGAAACAGGTGAACCATGTTGGGATCCTGCTTCAAACAGAACCTCTTTAAGAGTCTCATGCTCTGCTGACTGAGCCAACCAGTGCCTCTCCCCACCCCGCCTTTTTTTCCCCAAAAGGATCTCTCTCAAGACAATTATCATATGATCTCTCTGATATGAGGAATTTGAGAGGCAGGGTGGGGAGTTGTGGGGGGAAGTGAGGGAAAAAAAAAGAAACAAGATGGGATCAGGAGGGAGACAAACCACGAGACTCTTTTTTTTTTTTTTTTAAGATTTTATTTATTTATTTGTCAGAAAGAGAGAGAGAGAAAGCACACAAGCAGGCAGAGAGGCAGGCAGAGGCGGAGAGAGAGGCAGGCTCCCTGCTGAGCAAGGAGCCCGATACGGGACTCGATCCCAGGACCCTAGGATCATGACCCGAGCCGAAGGCAGCGGCTTAACCCACTGAGCCACCCAGGCGTCCCAAACCACGAGACTCTTAATCTCACAAAACAAACTGAGGATTGCTGGGGGATGAATTGGGGAGGGATAGGGTGGCTGGGTTATGGACATTGGGGAGGGTATGTGCTATGGTGAGTGCTGTGAATTGCGTAAGACTGATGATTCACAGAACTAAACTCCTGGGGCTAATAATACATTTTATGTTAATTAAAAAAAAAAAGAAAATTTAAAAAAAGTTTTGTTTTTTGTTTTTGAGAGAGAGAGAGACAGAGCTTCATGCAGATGGAAGTAGGGGGGAGGGGCAGAGGGAGAGAGAAACTCTTAAGCAGACTCCACCCACAGCGTGGAGCCCTATATAGGGCTCCATCTGACAACCTTGAGAGCATGACCTGAACCGAAATCAAAAGTCAGTACCTTAACTGGCCGAGCCACCCCAGCGCCCCACACAGAATCTCTCTGAGACAAATTAACAAAAATGCCCTCCCTATCACCTAAGATGCAGTCCAAAGGCAAATTTGAATTGGGGATCTGACTTTGGACCGAATAACTAGATGATGCGAGGGAATTCTTGTTAGTCTTGTTAATTGTGACAAGCCGTGGGAGTTATGAAAAAAAATAAAACATCCTTATCAGGTAGAGACGTTCGCTGAAGTTCTGACGACTGAAATGATAGGATGCTGAAAACACAGTGTGGTGAGACTGGGAAGAGGTTCACCATCGTGGATACTGGATGTTGGGTGAGAGGAGGTGCTAATTACACTATTCTCTCTGCTTCTCTCATGTGGGCAGATCACCAGGCATCATGTCTAACATGCTAAATTGTCCAACTTAGCAAATGATAGTTTCCAGGGCTGGTGAGGGCACAGGGAAAGGGCACACTCAGAATCGTTGATGACGGTGAAAACTCTAACACTGAGAAATATTAATATACACCGAGAGCAACAGAAACGTGCAAATGTCTCGGCCCAATTTTCTTACGTGAGGGAGTTTACCAAATAAAAAATCATCCGAAAGGAAGTATTTTCAGTGCCTTGTCAATTTAATACTGATGAAGTAGAAATAATAAGACTCAGCTATTGAATATGGAACATGCACTACATGCCAGGAACTATACGAAATGTTTTATATACATTCAACAATCCTTCGAGGGCAGTACTCTCATTCTCCGGGCAAGTGCCCAAATTGGCGCAACTGAAAAGTGGCAGAGCAGGAAATCACATCAGGTTCGCCTCAGGGCCCACATTTTCCAGTCCTGTGCTAAGTTGCCTTGAAAGTCAAATGCTGGACAACACGGGATGTTTAATTAAATGACAGGACATCCATGGTAAACAGTATACTACTGAAGCCTAGCAACATGAAAAATGCTACATTAAAAAAAAAGCAGTTTGAAAGCCATTTATCAGAGCACCTCTGCGGTATGTATGCATGCGAAGGAGAAAACACACACAATGAAAATTATGCTTGTGTCAACTATGGGTCACGTGGTTGCGTTCTTTTTATAATGAAAAAAATCGCAGGGGCGATCATCGAACTGAGGTGCATCACGACGGTGGGTAGAACCAGGGCATTTATTTGGTAGTGGTGTTGCCATAAATATTGTAAATCATCAGTTTCTTCAAATCAGTTTTTTCCCCCCTTCTTCTTTGGAAGCCTACCAGAACTAAAGGAAGAAATATCCCTCATCTCCCTCAAATATCTTTCCAATGACCTCTGCTAGGAATTCACCTACTTTGATCAGGAAGCGAGCATTATCCCATCATTTCCCCTTGCAGCAGATGCGGAGTAAAATGTTATAATATAAGATGGATGTCTTACACATACCACAGGAGGGGGGAAAAAAAAGACAGCTTAAATGGATCTATAAAGGATTGTTTTATGATCAAGGTTCCCTCTGAGTCTTGTGAAATCCTCTCACAGGTCGTTTGTTATTAACATGACTGAGAAAAGCACCAGAAAGTAGGACAGGAGGTTCTTCTTCTTATCACAGCCCAGTCCAGGCACATCCTAAGTGCATCTAAGGAACTACTCATAGCCTCAAGATCCCTTGTCACACAGCTCACCATCCTGGATTCACTCTCCTCCTCCCCCTCACCTCCCCTGGACAGACATATCTGACCAGCTCCCAGGGACAAGTTCCCTGTGAGATTATGTACATGGAAATGCTCTGGAAACTATAAAACGCTCTTACAGATGGGAGGTTATTCTGATTAAAAACCTGATACGTGCCCTTGTGTGTTTCTTCTGCCATAAATGAATTCCAGAGAGGTTCCTTGGGGAGGAGAAAGAACAACTAACTAGTTCCCAGGCTGTTTTACCGGCCAGAACCAGGGATGCCATAAATAATCAACTTTTTATGACAAAGCTTCTGCAACTGCCAGGGGGATCATTATCACCTGAAAAAGGCACTAATCTGTGAGCCAAGCCACGTGACCATATGTGATTATCCGTGGTATTCGTCAGTACCTGTCACTGAGATAACAGCTTAATCTTGAGTGGAGGAGGCAAGCATATTTTAGAGAAAGGCCTGCAAGAGAGTCCCCTTTAAAGAGCTAAACAAAGAGAAAAGATCTCGGGGAAAGAAGAAAAACAGAAGGAGCCAGACAGCCAGCTGGAAGAGAAGGCTGAAGCTAAAGCCACTGACCGACCCTTCAGGGAGTTAGTGTAACTTTTGTGGGAGATTACGGAAAAGCTACTGTTTCAAAGCCTCTGGACATCAGAGGAAGAAACACAAAGGAGAGTTTGCTCAACGGAGAGCTTTAAACAATTCAAGTTCAAACAAACAGAATTCCAGGAATTAGGAAGAAAGGAAATTGCAAGGTGCTTTGCAAACCGCCCGCAAAGAAAAGGATGTTTAACTATTAAATGTCAGCGATAAAAAAGAGTGATCTTGGGGCGCTGGAGTTTATTTTGGAGGGGGAGGGGTGAGGACAAGAAATAATAAGTTAATTGTAATTGTAATAAGCAATGATTATATGACTGGCAGCTGGGCTTTCCTGAGCTCTTCTTAGGGGCAGCACTGTGTACGCTTTATCTCCATGACAGCCCTGTGAGCTCAGACCTACTGCTGACCCCATTACAGAGGAGGAACCTGGGGCTCAGACAGGCTCCACAACTTCTTTGGGGGGTCACAGTGGCAGGACTATGATTTACCCAAATTTGGTGAAAAGCTCAGCCTTGGAACCCTTTACACACAGGTATATAATTACCACATCTCACAGATCGGACTCTTTTTTTAAAGATTATTGACAATTGTAAAAGTCAGAGCTGATGGCCAACTTGGTCAACATCCTGGATCCTTGTCTTCCTTCCTAAAGATAAAATGAAAAGAATGGAATGCTATTCAGTCCATTTTAGCAACTGTGGATGTTTTCTGGAAAAGGTGGGAGGAAAACAATTGGAGAATTCTATCATTATTAAGAGCTAATTATATACCAGGATTCTCAGAGTGGTATCACCGTTTAAAGATTCTTCTAACATGGG
>NW_019154094.1:14303710-14304837 GCF_002288905.1 Enhydra lutris kenyoni
GTTCCCTCTCTCACTGTGTCTCTCTCTGTCAACTAAATAAATAAAATCTTTAAAAAAAAAAAAAAAATTCTTCTAACAAAAAAAAAAAAGGTTCACGTGCAAAAAGGAATTGAGGAAAACATATGAGGTGACAAGATCAGGGTTACACAGCCAGCTAATTACTGAGCACTGTTAGGAACCCGCCTGCTGGAGTCCAGCTGCCCAAGTCTGAATTCTGATTCTATTACTCATTGATCTGGGACACTGGGTGAGGGGATCCTTCTGAAGCTCAATTTCCTCATCTATAAAATGGGGATGAAAACAATGCATAGGACTATTGTGAAAACCAGAAGAGATAATGCATGGGAAGTGTGAGGCACAGCCAACAAAGTGGCTAAATTGTTTCATATACAAAGCCCCTTGCACTTCATGCCAGGTCTCTTCATAATCTATAGAATATTCACGAGTGGAATGAGTAACTGTCATTTGCAAAAGCATCAAATTAAGAATATTACTCAATTCAAGACCTGGTGCTTTCTCCACATTGTAGTCTGTGGTGGAGAAAGGAAAACAATCTTCCCATGTGTTCTCCTCTACTGGATTTTGGTATTTAATAAGTCCTGATGACACAATGGTAGCTTTTCCAACAAATTCCATTACAATCTCAGAAACTTGTCATCAGTAATAGATAGGCACAAATGTTTTCTGTTTGTTTAGTTTCATTTAGTCATCCTGGTGAAAACTGACAAACGCTATTGATCCTTGCAAGACAGCAACCGAGGAAGCCTTCATTTTTTTTTTAAAGATTTTATTTATTTATTTGACAGAGATCACAAGTAGGCAGAGAGGGAGGCAGAGAGAGAGGAAGGGAAACAGGCTCCCTGCTGAGCAGAGAGCCTGATGCAGGACTCGATCCCAGGACCCTGGGATCATGACCTGAGCCGATGGCAGAGGCTTTAACCCACTGAGCCACCCAGGTGCCCGGAAGCCTTCATTTTTATGGGTTTAACAGACTGCTCCAATCATGACTTTAATTGCTTATGTTGCTGGCACCTGGAGTCGATTCTTCAAGGGCTCTGGTGTGGCGGGGCACTCTGGGGCTTTGACTTGCTCAGCATCGGTTCCTCCCTCTTTTTTTTTTTTTTTTT
>NW_019154094.1:14304937-14429164 GCF_002288905.1 Enhydra lutris kenyoni
AGCAGAGAGCCCGATGTGGGGCTCGATCCCAGGACCCTGGGATCATGACCTGAGCCGATGGCAGAGGCTTTAACCCACTGAGCCACCCAGGCGCCCTGGTTCCTCCCTCTTCTAAGAACAGTTCTCCCAACAGTGTTTGTTGTTCTAATGGGTCTGAGCCCATTAAAGTTCCCAAGGGGACTGGGAATACATGTGACTCAGGACTGCCAATCAGCAACCCTCTGTTTCTGGTCACAGCGATTGGTTCAGGAAAGGGCATAAGAACCAGGCTTGGGATTTTTGCAGGAGGAACTGGGCAAAAAAGCAAATCAGAAGAGGGTAAGCTTAGGGATGCTGGTGGCCATATTTCCACCAGACCAGGAGAGAAGAATGTATCTGAGAAGGGAGGCAACACAGAAAAATACAAGCTGAGAGGAGAAGAGAGAGAGAGAGGACTTTCTGAGGAAAATTAGCACTTAGATCCAGCCTTGCCTGAAGCTAGTAACTACTGGACTTTTCTGTTACATCAGTATAAATTCCCTTTCTGCTTAAAGGAATTTCAGTTGTTTCTGGCACTTGCAAATGAAAGAGTTTTGATTCAAATTCATACAAAAAGGTCTTTACCATATAAATAAGGACTTGTCTTCTTACTCCTGTGCATTATTCAGGATTTATATTACATATCTAAGTCTTGCTTCCCTCAATAAGATTTCTAAGTTCCTCAAAGCCAGGAGACAAATGTGACCACCCACTGATAAAGTAACACTTTTTACCAAAACCAAGCCTAAGATAGCTAAGGAATCATTTTTATAACAATATCGAAGAGAAAAAAGTAGGAAAATGTTAAGGATGTTTCACAGGTGAGCCTTTGGAAACTGATGGCATATGGAGTCACAGGTCTCATGAGTATCCAGAGCTACCTCTAGAAGGTTCATTCGCCTGTCTTCTCTTGAGCCTCCCAGCCACTCTGCACTTCACCATCCCAGTGAACAGGAAAACCCCTACTCAAGCTTCCGGCTAGAGGTCTACTTAGAATTGTGAACAACTTCCTAGTTATCACTCATGACACCAATAAACCCACTTTTATTCTTAAAGGAAGATACACTATTCCAGATACTCTCCATACAAATTCTGACCACATTTGGATAGGGTAATTTGTTTTGAAGTGTTTTTTTCAAGCTTTTTTTTCTAAACCTATACTTCACCTTGTAGACAAGAATAAACTTCAAATGGATCAAAGATTTATTTTTTTTTTAAAGATTTTATTTGACAGAGAGATACAGTGAGAGAGGGAACACAAGAAGGGGGAGAGGGAGAGGGAGAAGCAGGCTTCCTGCTGAGCAGGGAACCCAATGCAGGGCTCAATCCCAAGACCCTAGAATCATGACCTGAACCAAAGGCAGCTGCTTAACAACTAAGCCACCCAGGCACCCCTGGATCAAAGATTTAAATGTAAATACGAGAACATAAAACAGCTAGAAGAAGATGGGCAAATTCCCTAATGTAGGGGAGATTTTCAATGACTCAAAGTCCAGAAGAAAACATTAATAGATCTTTTTATCATAAGATTTAATAAAATAGAAAACCCTTCTATGTGAAAAACAAAATGACAAGAGCATCATAAGCAAAGTCAAAAGGAAAACTGGGTAAAAATACCTGCAAATCATATCAGAAAGCTCTAATCTCCATATAATATATAAGACCTCCTAGAAACCAAGAAGCAAAGGACCAATGATCATCTCTGTATGACTGTGTGTCTGATTGGTGTGAAAACATTCATGAAGAGCAAAGCGACTTACGATGCATGAGTGTTTTAAGGGCTAGTAGAGTGACTTAAGGACTTGGTGGCCCCAATTCAAGTCTCAGCCCTGCCACCTTCTAGTCTGTGACTTGGATGAATTATTTCACCTGTGTGAGCTTCGTTTTTCTCAGCTGTAAAGTGGGGATTACAATAGTATCCAACCTTGCAGTGCCATTCCAAGGATCAAACATGTTGTGAATGTGCTCAGTGACTGTCACATAGTAAGTGCTCAATAAATGCATGTTGTTAGTATTCCAGTAGAGATTTTAAAATTAACAACACAAAAAATAAATAATTATATTGAGAACATAAACCGGAGATCTTGTAGATATTCAGATGTAAGGCCCAATGTAAAGCAACAAAGTATCTAAGTATCTACAAACACAGTAGATAACTAGTAAGATCCTATCTTACAAATATGGTTGTATTTATTACTATTTCCCCTTTTCAAATGAAGACACTGAGACTCAGAGGGGTTAAATGACTTGCTTCAGGTAGCAGATACTAAGTGATAAAACTAAGATTTAACTCCAGCTCAGCTATGACTGGCTTTGAAAGCTGCGTGTTTGTTTTGCTATGCCATTCTGTTTCTCTGTAATTTAAAGCTAAGAAACAAATTGTCCAACTAAGTAGTTGCAGGAAAAGACATCCAGAGCTGCAGAAGGTCTGAAGATCTCAGCCCTCAGGTAGAGGAACAGACTCTGGTGCAGAAGTAAAACTTGCCATCTGTGGGCACTTGCCTCTGAGTGGGACGGAGAAAGATCTGGGTTTTAGCAGATCTTAACCACATGTTGCTACTGATTGTTCTTTTGCTTGCTCAGAAATGTTAACGAGATCTCTTCTGTGGGTGTGGATGGAGGGGAGTATGTACCACTATCTCTTTGGGACCGACTTTTATAGGACACAATTCGTCTGGGCTCCAGGTGAGTCTACAACCAGGGGCTTTTCTCACCTCCCAGAAGCTGGTTCCCTGGTTCCATCATCCTGCTTGTCTGATGCATGACTGGGACAATCATGCCCCCATATTCGGCCCAGGTTGTTCAAAGCGCATAGCTGGAATACTCTGGAAGCTCTTGCTACCTCTGAGGCCCTACTGCTGAAATGAGGGTCTGCCTAAGCCAGAGAAATGAGATGTCCTTCCCCAGCCTCCCTGTAAGAAGAAATGCCTTCTGAATGGCAAGCCTGCCAACCGCCACCCCCCCAACAGACATGGCTTTTCAGAGCAGGCACAGAACTCCAACACTCTTTTTGGTGGAAATCCCAGTACATTTTCCTTGCCTTTTCATCTTTGGAATGCTGATTGAAAAGCCTGCAGCTATAATGTTCTAACAAACAGTGGCACTGTCTTGGCTCTCTGAAACGGCAGCATTTCAGAGGTCAAGGAGAGAGACCTCCCATGAGCCTCAACAATCAATGGGTTACATAAAGAAGGATTTGTTTTTGACCTCTAAGGATGAGATCCACAGAATGCAAGGATTTTAGCAATATTCGCCAAATCTACCAAGTTTGGGACCATCTGCCAGCCTCCAGATAATAGCGACAGTATTTAAGGTTTACTATCTGTTAAGTACATTATAGTACTCCACAATGTCCCAGAAGAAAGGTAATATGATCCCCCCAGTTTATGGGGAAGGTAACTGAAACACAGAAAGGCTGTGTAATTTGCCCACCATCACAGAGCTCCTCAGTGGCACAACTGGGGCTTGAACCCCAGTAATGTGACTGGAGTCTGCTCTCTTAACCATAACGCTACACTGTTCCTCAAGATGATAACGGTGGTGGTGATGGTGGAAGGGTGGGGGGTTGTGCCAATGATGGGATGATGATGATCCTATGTCCTTGGCCCCATGCTAAACATTTCCCATACATTATTACATGAAGTCTGATCTTCCAGCAAGTTCCATTAGTTTCACTGCCTCTATCTACTTCTTTCCACCTTGCCTGCCATGGTCCCAGCCCAAGCTGCCTGCCTCTCTCACCTGGACCTTGTAATAGCCCCTAACTTTTTTCCCTGCTGCAAACCTTGGGTATAGAACCCCACCACCACATTACAGCTGCCAGAAAGATCACCTGGATGCCTAGATCACAGCACTTACCCTCCAGCAGTTCCCACTGCACTTAGACTGAAATCCCAATTCTTTGCCACAACTGATGAGGCCCGGTGGGATCCGGCCCTAGTGACCTGTCAGACCTCATCCTCCCGCTTCTCTCCTCCTCACACACAAGACCGTAGCACAACCTCCTTTCCTTCATGACCAGGCAGCCTCACTGCCAGCCAGGATGTTTGTACTGGCTGTTTCCTCTGCTCCCAAATCCTTGCCGGGCTGTCTCTTTTTTTGTCATGGAGGCATCAACTCAAAAGACTCCTCCTCAGAAGGACCTACCTGAACTCTGAGCTCTACTAGATCTCTAACCCCCATCCCTCTCCCTGTCCCCTTGCCCAACCACCTCAAGACCCAGTGTATTGTTATATACCATCGGGGTTACTCTGTCCTTCGCATTTGCTGTTCTATCACTAGCACTTCAAACGGTGCTTGGCACTGAGTGGGAGCCCATCAGATATTTACTTATGAGATAACTGAGTTATCTCCTCCTCTCAAGAACACTGTTGAAGAAACAAGGCTTTGTAACCTCCAATGACACACCCAAGGCCGTTTAAGTGTAGTAAGTGGCAGTTAACTCCAGAGTCCACACTCTTAACCCCCCAGACAATAACTGGCTCTGTGACCTTGACTTTTCACCCCATTTCTCTGCATTTCCATGTCATCCTCACTTTAAGATAAGAAGATGCAGATCTTGTCTCTTGACTACCTTCTAAGAGTATCTGGAGTTAAGAGCCCATGTTTCTCATATGTAAACAATGAATCATGGAACACTACATCAAAAACTAATGATGTACTGTGTGGGGACTAACATAACATAATTTAAAAAAAAAGAAAGAGCCCATGTTTCTAACTGTTAGAGCAGGAGCTGGCAAACTGTCCTGTAAAGGGCAGATAATAACCATTTTAGGCTCTGTGGGCTACTCCATTCTGTTGATGCCATATAAAAACATAGACAATAAGTAAATAAAAATGTAGTTGTTTCGATAAAACTTTATTTCTAAAAACAGACAGTAGGCCAAGGGCACCTGGGTGGCTCAATGGGTTAAGCGACCGACTCTTGGTTTCAGCTCGGGTCATGATCTCAGGGTCATGGGATTGAGCCCTGCATTGGGCTTGCGCTCAGTGGGGAGTCTAAAGAGTCTCTCCCTCTGCCCCTCCCTCCACACTTGGTCACATGTGTGTACTCGCACACGCGGGCTCTCTCTCTGTGTCTGTCACAATCAATCAATCTATAAAACAGAGGGTACGCCAGAACTAGTTGTAGTTTGATGATACCTGCACTAGACTGCTTAGAAAGAAGTCTGCAGTTTTCATCTATCATTCAGTTTTGTTTTGTTTTTCATTTTTCAGTTATTATTATGAGGCCTGGTAAAGAATGATGATCTCTTCCCAGAATAGAGTATGTTTTAAGAAAAGTCAAGGTCTCCTCTGCAGTTCCATATTAACCAGTCATCATATTCATAGGAAAGGAATGGACACTCTTCTGGTTTTTTTCTGGATCTGACTTAAGTAATCTTTGGGTGATCCTGGGGACAGGGGACTCTCTAACAGGAAAGAGGACTTTTGTCCAGCTCAAGGAGGAGTCAGGAGAGTAAAGATCTGCTGATGAGTCACTGGGGAATCAAGAACCTAGACATTTCTCCTAAATCAGGAGGTGTAAGGATGCTTTCGGTCAAGAGGGGCCAGTGGAGGATGTATGGGAAGAGTTTACCAACTAGAGGGTCAGGATCCAGTGGGATCTTAGGAGGTGGGCAGAGGTCTGAGATGGACAAGAAGAGAGCTCTTCTCATGCTGAGCTTGCATACTCTGGGTATTTTGCATCTGGTATATTTATATATTTATAAGAAATTTATATAGGTATACATATATTTTTTAGAAATTTTAAAAAATCATAGCAAATGCTATGGGCAATATATAATAAATGCTGACATTCTCAACATCCAGAATTAAGAATTCAATGCTTTGTTAAAGTTGCTTTCAGTACTTTCTTCTTATATGCAAAAGAAATAAAACATTACTAATATACCTAACATCTCCTTTTCGTAGAACTTCAATCCCATGTCCTACCTCTAGCCACCCCAGTGGCTACTACTATTATGGGTTAGGTGTATATATTACCTGTCCACTCATCATTACAGCATTATTTTTCATTGAGATAAAATTCATTATTTTAACTCTTTTAAAGTATACAACTCAGTGGTCAGTTTATTTATAATATTATGCAACCATCACCACTATCTAATTCCAGAACACTTCTACCACCCTCCCCCACCACCAAAAAGCCCCAAATCTCCTCTCCTCCCAGTCCCTTGCAAGCACTAACCCTCTGTCTTTATGGATTTGCCTGTGCTGGTCATTTCATGCAAATGGGATCATAGTATATGTGATCTTCTGTATCTGGTGTGTTATTTTATGTAGATCTAGTTGAAAGCTTAACTGTATCTAGCATCCCTTACACTGTATTTTATCTGATCTCTTATTTAGGGATAGTTTGACTTTCTTCTTTTTCTTTTCTTGTTTTTGTTTTGTTTTGTTTTTTTGTTACAGAAATCATTGCTTTTCGTTTCCCTGACACACCACCTTCTCCATTCCTGGGACTGGTTCTGTGAAGCAGGATCACAGGATATACACATTTACACTCTTACCGAATGTTCAGATTCTTTTTAAACAGACATTTGGAAATGCAAATGCAAGTCTGGATTACACTTCAGGAGACTCCTTAGCCGCCCATGTAATTCACACCTGCACATCTGCCAGGCTGGATAGCTGTTCAATTTTTCTGACTATTCAATACTCTTAAGTGCCATCGCAAGCATTCTGATGCAGAGGTGGTGTGATGAAGTGATCCTTCTGCATTGTATCTGTCAGAAGGCTTCCTATGGCTTCCAGGATGCGGTCCTGGGAGCAGCAGCATAAGCATCACCTAGGAATTTGTGAGGAAAGCAGTTTCTTAGGCCTCCTCCCAGACCTGAGTCCTCAGTGTGATGCTGATTTATGTTAAAATGTGAGAACCACTGTATTAAGCTTTCCCATTTTACAAGTCAGAAGCAGACTCCCCATGGCCCTGCAATTGCACTACTGGGTATTTACTCCAAAGATACAGATGTAGTGAAAAGAAGGGCCATCTGTACCTCAATGTTCATAGCAGCAATAGCCACAGTTGCCAAACTGTGGGAAGAGCCAAGATGCCCTTCAACAGACGGATGGATAAAGAAGATATGGTCCATATATACAATGGAGTATTATGCCTCCTTCAGAAAGGATGAACTTCTGTATCAACATGGACGAGACTGGAGGAGATTATGCTGAGTGAAATAAGTCAAGCAGAGAGAGTCAATTATCATATGGTTTCACTTACATGTGGAGCATAACGAATAACTCGGAGGACATTGGGAGAAGGAGAGGAGAAGGGAGTTGGGGGAAATCGGAGGGGGAGACAAACCATGAGAGACTGTGGACTCAGAAACAAACTGAGGGTTTTGGAGGGGAGGGGGGTTGGGTGAGCCTGGTGGTGGGTATTAAGAAGGGCATGTATTGCATGGAGCACTGGGTGTGGTGCATAAACAATGAATCTTGGAACACTGAAAAAATAAAATAAAGTTTAAATATAAAAAAAAAGTGAAAAGCAGAGGAGAAGGACCAATCACCTAATCGTGATCCTGAAGTCCACAGGTGAAGAAAGGAGGGAGCACTTTATACTACAGAGTCTATGGCCCATAGGGAGAGGGCCTGGGACAGTGGCACAGGAGGAGGCTTCAGGCAGAGACAGCAGCGTTCAAGTCTTCATCCTGCAGGACTGGAATCCCTGGCAAGCCTCTTCAACTTTCCTGGGTCTTACCTCACAGGGTCTGTGAGGGTTAAAATAGATGTTACACAAAAAGTCCTATGTTGCATAGTTCCATTTATAGAATAATGTCTAGGACCGGTAAACCCACAGATAGAAAGTGGATCAGTGGTTGGTTACTATGGACTGGGGAGAGGGAGAGAGGGAGTAACTGCTTAACAAGTATGGGGTTTCTCTTTAGAGTGATGAAAATGTTTTGCAACTAGATAGAAGCAAGGGTTTCACTAACATTGTAAGTGTATTAAATGCCATAGAATTGTACACTTAATTGGTTTATATTTTTAGAGTGTGCCCAGGAGCTAGCTATACATCCAAACCACCTGGAGAACTTATTAGAAATGCAGATTCCCAGTCTCACTTATTATTATTGCAAAATTGCTCTCTGGAGTTACAGAAACCACATTTTATTTGAGTATTTTAATAATTTTTTTAAGTAATCTCTACACCTAATGTGGGGCTTGAACTCATGACCCCGAGATCAAGAGTCACATGCTCTACCGACTGAGCCAGCCAGGTGCTTACATATGCTTTAAAATAGTTGCTTTTAGGGGCACCTGGGTGGCTCAGTGGGTTAAGGCCTCTGTCTTCAGCTCAGGTTATGATCCCAGTGTCCTGGGATCGGCGAGCCCCGCATTGGCCTCTCTGCTTAGCGGGGAGCCTGCTTCCCCATCTCTCTCTTTCTGCCTGCCTCTCTGCCTACTTGTGATCTGCCAAATAAATAAAATCTTAAAAAAATAAATAAAATAGTTGCTTTTATGTTATATGAAGTTTACCTGAATTAAATAAAAAGAAAGATGTTACATGGGAAAATGCTCCACAAAGCACTGGGTATGAAATAGAAATCAGCTATCATTATTGTAAAAAGTTGACTTTATTGTAAGAAAAACTGGAAGCAGGCTATATGTCCAAGGATAGTGGATTAATTAAAGTTAGTTCCCAGCTGAACAATCTGATATTATGTAGATATTAAGAATAATAAGGGGCAGATATGTATAAATAAGAAAATGTTCATGTGTAAGAACAAGAAAGCCATAAACACTATCTGCACATCATGTCCCCCTATTTGCCTGTGCACAAAATTCTACATTCAGGAGAGCTCAATGCCAAAATATGAAGAGTAACTCTGGGTAGTGCAATCATGACAAAATAATCTTTCTTTAGGTTTGTCTTTATTTTATAGTTTTCTACAACATCTACATAATGCTACTATAATAAAGAAATAAAATTTGAAAAATAAGTGCATTAGGGTGCTTTTTCCTTAAAGGCGAACAGTAGTGATTCCTTAACTAAAAGTATTTTGAATATAAATTCCCTAAGTTATCAATCATTTTGTGTTTATGATTTTATTATCAGGCTTTCTCAAAACAGAGGCATGCCCATGTCGCATGCATTGAAATGAAACAATTGCCAAGACATGCTAAATATTAAATAAAAGCATTAATTCAGAGTAAAATGTCATTCATTGTTTAATTAATTGCCATTTCTACTTCCAAAGGCCTAAGCCCCATGGAAAGACCATATTGCTCCCTTGAAAGAACTACTGAGCTTTAGCAGAAAGGCTTAAACACACAACCCTCTCCCCACTTTTCGCACAGACAGAAGACGACCTGACCTGTAAGGTCCAGCAGAGCCCAGGCCGGATGGCTAAAATGGGGCCTGATAAAGTGCCCTGTGACTGAGTCATCCTCGGTTCACACTTGACCTCTGGGAAGAAGACAGTAAAGAAACTGAATCATTCACCTCCACAAGGACTTCCTGTGCAAGGAAGATTCTCATATGGAGAAGAAATGACTTAACTCTGGGTTTCCTCAATTTCCCCAGAAAGAAAAATCACTTCCCTTAGGAAAACTGCTGGTGTTTAGTGTAAGCATTTCTGCAGCAAAAATTCCCTGTTGGCACAGCTCAGCAGGCAAAGGTATCATGTTTACATCTGATTAGTGTAAGCCATTCCATCATTCTTCCTTGCCTCCATCCTCTCTCCCCAACCTCCAGTCCCCCATGCTTAAGAGTCAACTCCTCATGACTGCACACAGTTGGCAATTTTAGGAAGAAACAGATTTAAAACCAGATGCTTGTTTTTGATCAATCATTGATGAAAAGCTTCTAAAGGAATAAAGGCCATCTATTCCCTCTAGGGAAGGTGGCCTTCTTTAGGATGGGATTTTTTCTGGATTCTTTCATACTTCCTTTGTGCACAGAAAGGTGACACTCACTTCAGTCCATTACCATTTGGGGGGCGGTGAGGAGACAGCTGACATTTTTAATTAAAAGAGAGTTCTGGAACATTCTAAATCCCACCCCGGGATTACTCTAAAAAACTGTGTCACACATTCACTCACTGCCTCATACACTCACTCATCCAGAGTCCCCACGTGGGCCCGACACAATCTTGCGCCTGAAATTCCAGATGGGATTTCAACCTCTTCCCCGCCCACCTGGAATTTTTTTTTTCTTGTTTTGTCCTATGCTGAATGATGCACACCGGTTCTGAAGATACTTACAAAAGACAACCAGATGAGACAAAGACATTGTGTACAGGCCAATGGTTAGTCCGCATTTACGTAGATTTTATTTCACTCTCTCCCGATGGCCCATCCCCCAAATAGTCAGCATGAACGCATGCTTTCAGAGATGCAGAGTCTGCAGAAAGTACGCTTTATTTGATAAACAAATGACTTCCTAAAGAAAGTGAAGAGTCAGGATCAGAATCAGAAGGTTCAGAAAATTTATTTTGAGGTTTTGAAAAAGACTGGCACTAAATTGTTGATTAAAAAGAATGGCGATGACCTGGTGAAGGGGACTGAGAGATACAGGCTTCCAGTGACAGAATGAACAAGTCACAGGGATAAAGGTACAGCACTGGGGAATATAGTCAATGCCATTGTAACAGTGTAGAATGGTGACAGAGGGTAGCTACATGTTGGGTGGGCATAGCAGAAAGTATATACTTGTTGAATCACTATTTTGTACACCTGAAACCAATGTGATATGGTGTGTCAACGGTATGTCAGTAAAATAAGTAAATAAATATTAAAAAATTTAAAATACAAATAAAAAAAAGAGTGGTGATGCCTAATGCCCAGAGAAGAGTCTAATTAAGAAACTTTATTTCAAAGGAAATAAAGGAGGCAAGCAGAGTCCATTTTCTTACTCTGTGACCAAACTGAGAGAAGAGTGTGGCTCGCTGGAGTCCTGGGGGATGAAATCCTTGCCTCCTGGTCCAGCATTAGTAACACAATCCTGCCAGCTGAACTAACTGGAAGGGATTGCTCAATGGGATTAGGCTTCCACTTTTAATTGGCTGAAAACCTGCCAAGAAGTTTTGCTTAATGGTCCACCCGGCAGAAAACATGAGGAGGGGTCCTGTGACTACCAATGAGAATCGAAGAGGATGACTACTCATTAAGGAGGTTCTGTCATGAAGCTGCTTGAAGCTGCAGGGCAAGGAAATGCTGCAGGGTCGGGGTAGAGGGGCTTGGCCAGAGTCGGTGGGAGCCTGCCCCTCGTAAACCCTCAGTTCCAAGGCCGCCACCCCCGGCAGATGAGGTCACAACAAACTACAACAGGTCTTGACAAACAGTTTCCTCCCAGGAGTCAGCAAGTCACCTGAAAAAGCTTAGTTCTATTTGTCTGAATTTACCCCAGTGTGAACGCACTCCCAGAATGGTCCAGGCAGGGCTGTTTCCTTTGCTTCTGTGCAAATAGCCACTCAGACAACTCAACTCTAGAACCTCAGGCTATAGCTTCCTTCAGCGGGTGGAAGAGCTCATATTTCTAACAGTCTTTAAATGTGGGAATTGACATCAAGATGTACTGAAGTGTATATTCTTGCTTAAGAATTTCTCTCCTGGGAAAAAATCCTTTTGAATGTGTACAAAACTGTAGCAACAAAGACTATCACAGGATTATTTTTATTTAAAAAAAAATGGAAACAACTTAAATATCATTCTATATGTGCTAAATATAGCCATAAAATGGAATATTGTGTAGCCTTTCAAAATAATGACATAGAAGGGGCACCTGGGTGGCTCAGTGGGTTAAGCCGCTGCCTTCGGCTCAGGTCATGATCTCAGGGTCCTGGGATCGAGTCCCGCATCGGGCTCTCTGCTCAGCAGGGAGCCTGCTTCCCTCTCTTTCTCTCTCTCTGCCTGCCTCTCTGTCTACTTGTGATCTCTGTCAAATGAATAAATAAAATCTTAAAAAAAAAATAATGACATAGAAAATAAACTTATGTACATTTCCCAATTTTTCTACAATATACAAATATTATTATAAAGCCTATAAAAACTGCAGTGGGGAAAAATAATGTAAAATTTCACATAGGTTCATGTTTACACAGTTAAAATGATAATTTAAATTCACTGGAAGAACATAATACCAGGGTGAGATTTTCTGATAAAAATCTTTGCATAAGACAGATATTCTTTCCCATATTTTTAAATATTAAAATCTGGATTCTAGTACTGAAATTATTACTAATCTTTGCATTGTTACTTATCAAAACCTGGTTAAAAAAAACTGGAAAATAAAATAATAAAAAGGCTTTAAAAAATGTCATGAAATCCATATACTGATAGGAACCTCATTTACAGGCAGTTTTCCTTTCCATAATTCTGAGAAGCCCTACTGCATGGTTATAAAATCTGCCCAGGTTAGAAGCTGAAGTGTAAATGTGAGAAAGTCTGCCACACACACACACACACACACACACACACACACACACACACAAGGCTGATGGCAGAGAAGAGTAACAGCTGGCAGCCTGGTAATGTGAGAAGGTCTAGAAAAACCATGGCAAGCTGACCTGAGGACTCAAAAAAGCACTGATTCCTGGGGCCAACCAGCCCTCAAACATCAAGAGGTCAATGCAATATAGCAAAACATAGTGACCAATGCTCATTCCACAGTGGCAAATGATAGTTTGTAAAATCTGTCTCAACAGACAGGAGAACATAGTTTCTATTATATAATGAGATAAATGTGTACCATTGCATACATACATTTTAAAAGTAGGATTTTATATCCATTTATATATTGGTGCATGTATAGGGGTGTGTGTGTGTGTGTGTGTGTGAGAGAGAGAGAGAGAGAGAGACTTGTGCTTTTTTTTTTTTAATTTGGGTTTTTAAAAGAGAATGTGTGGTAAAATTCAAATAAATCATAGTTTCTTTAGGAATACTGTATCAATATGACTTTCTTGATTTTGACAAATGTGGTTATGTAAAATATTAACATTAGGGGAAGGTGAGTGAAGGGTATACAGGAACTCTACCAGATTTGCAACTTTTCTGTCAATCTAAAATTATTCCAGAAAGAAAGTTTACTTAAAATATAGAGCATCAGGGGCACCTGGGTGGCTCAGTGGGTTAAGCCTCTGCCCTCGGCCCAGGTCATGATCTCAGGATCCTGGGATCGAGCACTGCATCTAGCTCTCTGCTAAGTTGGGAGCCTGCTTCCCCCTCCCGCTCTGCCTTCCCCTCTGCCTACTTGTGATCTCTCTCTCCCTCCCTGTCAAATAAATAAATAAAATCTTAAAAAAATATAGAGAGCAACAACACAAAGAATAAGGGGTTGGTTATTTAAATGTATTTTCTACCCCCTGCACCCTCTCCCCAAATCTCAAGGGGTCTGGTAACTAAGGTTTTACTGATTGGATCTGCATGCATCAATGCAACACTGCCAAGACCCTTTCACTCTAGATGGCTATCTTCCTTTAGCATCTGATAGCTCAGAGCAAAATATAACATTTAACCATTCACTGCCCTGGGAAAAGGATTGATTTCCCATAACAGAGCATTGAGAAAGTAAGCCTGGTCTCCAGGTTTGCAAATGGTAAAACACCACAGGATCTCAGGGCTCTCAGGACCGGAAGCGCTTCATCTGACAGGAAGCCCGGCGGGGATGACCTCAACCACCACATCCCAGGCATTATCTCATCGTGGCAGTATGTCATCCTCTACATTTTCCCTCAAGTTGCTAAGAGGAAATGGGAAATGAGATGCAGCTCCAGAAGCCCACCTTGCTGGTGGGTAGGTATTTTTAGCACTTTGAAGCAAAGAGGTTACTTTTGAAGACCATCCCAGATATTCTGCAAAGGAGAGATGGAGACTCTCTCCACTACACTCTAATGAAAAACCCATGCTGTGCTTAGAGCCAGCCAACAATGGTCGGCAACAGGAAGAAACATTCTGCTTCAGGGGGCTGTAAATATTTACCATGTTTGATGGTTTATTTACTGCTCAGTGATCATGCAAAACAAATGTTCTAGGACAAGACACAGTCTGTGTTCCCACAGGCTCATAGTTTGAAATCTGGAAAGGAGCAGAGATGTCATCAAGTTTACACATTTTACAGACTAGAAGGTTGAGGCTCCAAGTATGCTCCCACCAAATGTCTCCTTTTAAAGCATCTTTAGTGGCGCCTGGGTGGCTCAGTGGGTTAAAGCCTCTGCCTTCGGCTCAGGTCATGATCCCAGATTCCTGGGATTGAGCCCGAGTTGGGCTCAGCAGGGAGCCTGCTTCCTCCTCTCTCTCTCTCTGCCTGCCTCTCTGCCTACTTGTGATCTCTGTCTGTCAAATCAATAAATAAAAATCTTTAAAGCATCTTTATTACAACACACATCCTCTGTTCACTGTTCATACATTTGTCTTTTGCATGAGATTAGAAGTGTGCATTTGCCGAGGGACTTAGTACCGCGAGCTTCATAAGCGTCAATAAAAGTCTGAGACACCAGGATAGAAGCCCAGCTCTGCCCTGACTCATGTTCTCAGGACTTTCTTTACTGCACCTAATTTTAAATCTGAGAAGACAAATCCTACTCTTGAAAGGCTGAAACTGCAGCCAGGAGTACATTGGAAATTCACTTGCTGATATATTATAAAATTAATATGATCTATTCAAAATTTTAAAAAATTATTCTTTTGCTCATTTCATCAGATAAAGACTAACATGTCTTCTTTTTGAAGTTAAGAATTTTTAGGATGTTATCAAATTTCACAGGTAGGAAAATTTACTGAGATAGAAGAGATTTTCAAAAACAGTGAGATGGAAAAAGAAACGTTCCTGTTACTAACATACACAAAGTTGCTCAATGCCAAAGAAACCCTTCAGCCCTAGAATGTATCTATGTGATCTGAAGAATGCTTAAATTAGCACTCCAGGCTGCAAACCTGCTGAAAACCCTTTTCTTCACCTCAAATGCATGAGTACCTCCCATTCCTCATCTGAACTAATCACGTTCAGGGTAAAACAAAATGGCAAATTAAGATCCCAGGATATGTCACCTGGTGTCTCAATAGCAAGACTAAGAAAAATGGATCTGGCTTTAGTCTTTGCCTGCGGTAGCAATGGTAGAGAAAGCTCAGTCACCCCACTAGCTAATCAAGCAGAGGCTCTAAGGCAGCAACAAGGAGAACTTGGGAGTATCCTAATGGGTGGTCTTCCCAAACCAAATCACCTTCTCAGCCACAGCACACTCCTTTGTTCTATTACGTGCAATCTTCGATCTTCACTGGCCTCCACTGAGGCACAACTTACCAAATTAGCTGCCATCAGCTCTGCCAGGCTCCCACTCTCCCACTCTCTCCATCAAGGCAGTCACTTAAAAGCCAAGTAGCTGAGGAAACTTCACTTTTCTAAGTACAAAGTTAACTAGCAAGTGCTAGAGCCAGAGCAGATGTATGTGATACAAAATTTAAACACAAGCACCCACAATCTGATGAGATGTTTCTAAGGCTTTAGTTACATAGTTTCATACTAGAGACTTCACCCCCACAAAGACCATTTAATTAGAAAAATTCTTGGGTATGATTCTGTGCATTTCAGAATAGCTATGTAATCGCTTTGATTCTGTGTTTTGCCTTTTTCAGCCATCAGATTGATTTGCAATAGGTAACGCCATGCATTATAGCCAAAATGTTAATTTAAAAAGGATCAAAAGGGAACAGTTTAGGGGAACAGCCCCTGCTTACACACATACAAATTTCCAAAACAAGAAATGGATCACTGAACCATCACCAAAGAATGACAACATGTATTACAGATATTATATTTAATCAAGATCTTGGCATTTGTTTACTATCTGCAAAGATACATATTTTTTTTGGCTAAGTAATTTGTAAGCACTACACATTATGTTTTATAGATGTTAGCTCAGGTAATCCTAATAATTGCCCAACAAGGTAGAACCACTAATAAACCTACTTGGAGGTGAGGAAATTCAAGACTAAGAAGGTTAAATCCTCAGATTATTAAGTTAGTTGTGGAGACAATATTTGAACCCAGATCCTCCCCAAAGCTCATCCCACTTCTGACGTTTCCCTAAACACGGCCCATGGACCATGATTAGAATCTGAGATTTTTCTTTATTTATTTTAGTGGAGCCTAATGTAAGGCTTGAACTCACAACCCCGATATTAAGACCTGAGCTGAGATTGAGTCAGATACTCAGTCGACTGAGTCATCCAGACATGAGAGATTTTTTTTTTTTTGAGATTTTATTTATTTATTTGACAGACAGAGATCACAAGTAGGCAGAGAAGCAGGCAGAGAGAGAGGAGGAAGCAGGCTCCCTGCCAAGCAGAGAGCCCGATGTGGGGCTCGATCCCAGGACTCTGGGATCATGACCTGAGCCGAAGGCAGAGGCTTTAATCCACTGAGCCACCCAGGCACCCCCAGACATGAGAGATTTTAAGATGCACATGGATACATACATTTTTGGTTTAATAGTTACACATGTGTTTATTTTTAACGTGGATTAGAAAAAAATGATTCAACTAGCAGATCAAGCTTGGATCTTATTGCTTGGGACCTAGTTAATTTAGCATCAGTTACATAATTTAAAAGAGCTAGAGAGATAGTCAAGATAGTCAAGAGATAGTCATGCCATGTCTTCTAAGGAATTAAGTGATCTGACCCACCAAAGGATGGAAACCATACCAGTCTCATTAGCCTGGCACCCAGCTGATTTAATCAGCCTGGACATTAAGTGATTCCTCACAGATGCCTAGAATCCAACACTTTTACTTGCAAAGAAGAGTTTCTTTTTTTAAACCCCTCTCTTCTCCATCAACTAACCCCCTTATTTAGCTCACCCCCCACCCCCAATACACACATTCGTCTGGTCCTGGGAGGTTACCCAACATAAGGTGAAGTGATTGAGAGCAGAGATATCTAGAAGGAAACAGACCTGCCCCCTCATCCCTCTCTCCCCAACCTGGCTCATCACAGAACCCACTCTACAGTGGCCACAGCTGACTGTTGAGCAAGCACCCTGTTCAGACAAAGGCCAGACATCAAAACTCCAGCAGACTGAGAAACCTGGGTGGGGTGGGGGGCGGTAAGTCCTCTTGGTTACATGGTATTTTTAGTTTATCCTTTTTCTCTGTCGTTGAAGGGACTTTATAACTTTTGGCTGTGGCTCTTTAAGAAGCAGTATATATATATATGTGTGTGTGTGTGTGTGTGTGTGTGTGTGTGTTTATACATATATATATATATTTTTAAAGATTTTATTTATTTATTTGTCAGAGAGAGAGGGAGAGAGAGTGAGCGAGCGCAGGCAGAGTGGCAGGCAGAGGCAGTGGGAGAAGCAGGCTCCCTGCCGAGCAAGAAGCCCAATGTGGGACTCCATCCCAGGACGCTGGGATCGTGACCTGAGCTGAAGGCAGCTGCTTAACCAACTGAGCCACCCAGGCGTCCCGAAGCAGTATTTATATTTAAAAATATATATATTTTAAGTAACTTCTAATTACACATGTAGCACATGAATAGTTTCTCCTTGTAAAAATGTAAACCGTTAAAGATTAAAGATTGAACTAAAGCTGTCCCAGATGGCTGCTGGAGCCAACACCAGACCCCATCCTCAGAGGGAATCATTTTAATGAAGTTACAGTGTAATCCTTTCAGGTTGCTTTCAATACCTTTGTGTATCTTTGAGAAATAAATAATTGCTTTTTTTATGGCTTTTACATATATTTTGTTTATTTTAACAAAACTGGTACAGCCAATGTCCACTTAAAACCTGTATCCCAAGCCAAAAAGTACAAATAAAATAAAAAAGAGCTGTGTTCTGTTTAATAAACTTCTGCATGAATAACTTTGTTAACTGTTAATGAAAATTACAACTTTTCTGGGCTCTTCTGACAAGACCTTTCTTTAATCTTAAAACACTTTCTCTTCAGTAAAACCATCTTTGAAATTAATCATTACTCTCTTGCTCTCTGTCATCTCGACTCCAGCCTGATAGCTCTTTACTTTTGGTCCAGACCTTCAAATTTTAAAAGCAGCTTCAAGTTAAGAAAAGGCCATTTTTTTTTCACAGTTCAGTTCTCTGAAAAACTTCCAACGGCCAATGAAAGTCATAGTCCAGGAGTGAAGCAGTCACTCCCATTGGTAGATCTTATTTATCACAAGTCTGAAAATGCAAAATCCTGGAACAGGTGAGAGAGAGCAGGGAGGAGGGAGCGACAGAGACGACAGAGGGAAAGGGAGAAAGGGAGAATCCCAAGCAGGCCCTACACCCCAATGTGGGGCTTGATCTCACAATGCTGAGATCATGACCTTTGCCAAAATCGAGTCAGATGCTCAACCCACTGAGTCACCCAGGCGCCCCAAGGGAGCTGAGGTTTCATCACTAAAAATCAGCACAGTGAAAACAAATGATAAAGGATGATGGGCACTAGAATTCAAATTACTATTTGTTTTAAAGAGATGGGGTGTCAGTTTCCAATTCCATTTTGAACACCGCATCACAAAAGAAATATTTTTATTTATTTATTTATTTTTAAGATTTATTTATTTATTTGAGAGAGGGAGCGGGAAGGGGTGGCAGGGGGAGAGGGAGAAAGAGAGAATCCCAAGCAGGCTCTACAGCTGACGTGGGGCTCAGTCTCACAATGCTGAGATCAGACCTGGGCAGGAACCAGGAGCTGGACGCTTAACTGGCTGTGCCACCAAGGTGCCCCCAAGAACTATTTTTAAAAATAAAAAAGGATTGAGGGTAAAGAAAAAAAAATTAAAAAGAATATCTAAATGGGTGAATGAACGACCCCCTGTTTGTTCCTGATAAACTTCAACCATGTCTTCTTCCTCCACTCCCATTTCTTTTGGAGTGTGATGATCAGCAATTCTCTGACCTTCAAAGAGAAACCCGGTGGGCGCCTGGGTGGCTCAGATGGTTAAGCGTCTGCCTTCAGCTCAGGTCATGATCCCAGAGGCCTGGGATGGAGCCCCGCATCAGACTCCCTTCTCAGTAGGGAGCCTGCTTCTGCCACTCCCTTCCCTTACAGCTCTCTGGCCCTATCACTCTGTCAAATAAGTAAATAAAATCTTAAAAAGAGAGAGAGAGAGAAACCTGGGAGAATTCACTGTCTTCAACAGTAATTTTTTTAGTTTCTTGAGACGTGTTGTCATTTTCACTTTGAAGTGACTCTCACTGTTCTCCTGTCCAATGACTCTTGAGTTTAATGTATCCTCCTGCCTTCTTATACCCCGAGCCCTCAGTGGAAGAATTTGCCTCCTGGTCAGACTTGGTGATGGTGGCTTCACCTAGGGTCTCTGCATTACAGAAGTCTTGGGTAGGCAGAACCTGCCTCTGGGATTTACAAATCCATCTCCCCCCACCCCCAAAACATTTTTTTCCCTAAATAACTGTTTTTTATGTGACTTAGTTTAGCACACAAATGGCATCATACTCAAATTTCTGCAACTTGTTTTTTATTCTTATTCTTTATTATTTTTGCAATTTGCTTCTTAAAATCTAACACTGTATCTTGACTATCTTTTCATCTTAGGCTTACCTCACTTTTTCTCTTTCTTTTCCTTTTTTTTTTTTAAGTTGCTGTATTATATTCCGTAGTATGAATATATATATATACATATATATGTATATATACATATACATATGTATATATATACATATATATATATTTAAAATATATATTTTTTTAAAAGGTGAAAATATCATGCAATCAACCTTTGGCCTTTCAACAGCACCTTTTCTTAGAGAGCAATGACACACAAGAAGCAACTCCCCTTTAAGTTCTGTCCTTCCTGGCTTCTAGAAGACTGATTTCATTGATTTCAGTAAAAATAAGAAATGGGTCATGATCTGAGTTTGGAATCAACCTTAGTTTCATAAATCCTGGTGCACTGACATGTTGACAGGCTAAGGAGTCAGGCAGAATCCCAATTCAGAGCTATGTGGCCTTAGACCTGTTAAACAATGTTTCTGAATCGCAGACTCATCATCTACAACATGAAGATATTAATATTTACCTTTCAAGGCCCCTGTCAAGACTGTGTAAGAAAAGGAAATGAAAACAGCGAGCAGAGAAACCGACACAAGGTAAACACTCAGTGCATGACAATTATTTCAAGCTCTGTGGCACAGTTCTGCTCAACAGTGCAGAATGCAAATCAATTTCTACTGTGTAAGATTTCCAGTTTATGTAAAAAAGTTATTAGCTCCCCTAATGAATCATGGAACACTACATCAAAAATTAGTGATGTACTATACAGTGGCTAACTAAACATAATAAAAAAGGTTATTAGTTTCCCTTGGAACATCTTGTTAGTATGGATTCTGCACCCTGTGGATGTATAAGCAGGGAAAGTGAGATAGAGATATGCTCAAGGTAGATCCATTACGGAGACAGGATTTTCTAAGAGCCATTGAGCTCCTTCTTATATGATTTACCATTAAGTTAATAAACAGAATGTTTGAAATTGCTACCTGAAACCTTCTAAGTATATTGCTGGGAAGCTTGCTTGCCCTTGTTAATTATCTTCAAATGACTATTATTCAAATTATTGAGCTAAACAAATTAAAATTAAAAACAACTGAAAGGAGTACAGTCTTCCAGGCAAAGAGGATAATATTTACTGAAATAAAACAGAACAAAAAAAAAAAAAAAAAAGGAAAATAAAACCAATACAAACGGATGCTGCCACCAGGATTCCAGCCAACAGATAATGAAATAGGTGTTGCCTCAATCTTGTAGCAGGGCTAAAATGATCAGCCTGAAGGATTCAAGGCCCTGGATCAATTTCCCAATATTACATGGAGTAAGAGGAAAACAGAGGGTGGTTTTCTGGCAACAGCAATGTTTTCTGGGAGCTCTACAGGCTCTGGTCTCTTTGCCTTATCTGCTCCCTCACCTCTACCAAGTCACTGAATATCGCATATGGCAGACAGCCTCTTAGAGTAGCCACTGTGACTTCTGCCTTCTTGTGTTCATGCCCTTGTGAAGACTTCAGTTCTATAACCACAAGGAACTGAATGCTTCCAACAACCATGTGAGGGTTTTTTGTTTTTTTTTTTAAGATTTTATTTATTTATCAGACAGAGTGCATGTGTGTGAGCACAAGCAGGGGGAGTGGCAGGCAGAGGGAGAAGCATGTTTCCTGTTGAGCAAGAAGCCCCAATGTGGGACTCGAACCCAGGACGCTGGGCTCATGACCTGAGCTGAAGGCAGATGCTCAACCAACTGAGCCACCCAGACATCCCAACCATGTGAGTTTAGAAGCAAATCTTCCCCAGTCACACCTCGGATGAGACCACAGCCCTGGCTGACACCTTGATTCCCGCCTCGTGAGACCCAGAATTAGAGGACCCAGCTAAGCCATCGCTACACTCTTGAGCCACAAAAACCGTGAGATGACAAATGTATGTTGCTGTAAGGGGCTCAGTTTGTGGTACTGTTGTTATATATATTTAATACATCACATTTGCTTCCACCTGAACCAAGAGGAGAAATCACATAAAGCCTGGTCTCACCAGTAACGATAGAGTAAATACCTACAGCAGTATTGGGTCTATTTGATGATACCTGAATTGACATTGGCCTTATTCCAAAACTGGAGCTATATTTTGCAGGGGTTTTTTGTTCATCAATTTTTCCTTTTTTGTTCACCATGAAAGAGAGAATAACATACATTTTAATGTATAATAGAACTCCAGGAGCAGATGATCTCCCTGGGATATTTCCCTGCCTTCCTTATTGATTTACCAGCTGCCAGGCCCCAACTTCACAGAGCTACTCTCTCCACCATTGACCTTCTGAAAACACCATTCCATTTCGATCAGATTATATCCATCTTCCAAAACCATCCCTGCCTGGAGAATTGAAACCAAACTCCTTAGCAAGGCTGCAAGGCCAGGTGTGTTGAGTGAGTAAAGAAATGAATAGAGGCATGTGGTAGATAGCGTATCACACCACACTGGATTTGTGATTTCTCAACGGCGAAGACTGGGTCTCATTCATTTTCACTCCCCCAGTGCCCAGCACAGAGCTTGCCATGCAGCCACTGTCCCTGGGCTGCCACTATGATGCTGAGATAAAAATGCAGCATCATGGGGCGCCTGGGTGGCTCAGTGGGTTAAACCCTCTGCCTTTGGCTCAGGTCATGATCCCAGGGTCCTGGGATCGAGCCTCGAATCGGGCTCTCTGCTCGGCAGGGAGCCTGCTTCCTCCTCTCTCTCTTTCTGCCTCTCTGCCTACTTGTGATCTCAGTCTGTCAAATAAATAAATAAAATCTTCTTTTAAAAAAATGCAGCATTGGGACGCCTGGGTGGCTCAGTTGGTTAAGCGACTGCCTTTGGCTCGGGTCATGATCCCGGCGTCCTGGGATCGAGTCCCGCATCGGGCTCCTTGCTCGGCGGGGAGCCTGCTTCTCCCTCTGCCTCTGCCTGCCACTCTGTCTGCCTATGCTCACTCTCTCTGACAAATAAATAAAAATCTTAAAAAAAAAAAAAAAGGCAGCATTATGCTCCACTGTTCTGAGGATCGCTGTGTCACCTTCGTGGCCTTGGTTCTGGCACATTGCACTGGTGACAAGGACCCCAGGCTTCCCCAGGCCAGTAATCTGCCCACTGTATGGTAAAGTTTAGCAGCTAACAATGTAACACGCCATCTGTTTAGCAGTCTAAAATTCCCGCCTGGGTCCTTAATTCCTTCTTCACTCCAATCCAAGAGACTTCTATTTATACCTTTCACTTGATATGTTTTACTCTACTTCATACCTCAAGGGAGCATGAGGACACCAACAACAACTGCACAGAAACACAGAGAGCGGAAAATGGAGCTGCAGGAAATCAGAGCTGAATGAAGAGACCAGGTAATGGTCTCACGCCTTAGGGAGGGAGGGGTATTGAGACCGAAAGCCGGTAGCCAGTTAAGCAACAGATAACCAGAGTCAGGGCACCTGGGTGGCTCAGTTGTTAAGCGTATGCCTTTGGCTCAGGTCATTGATCCTAGGGTCCTGGGATCGAGCCCCGCATTGGGATCCCTGCTCCATGGAAAGCCTGCTTCTTCCTCTCCCACTCCCCCTGCTTGTGTTCCCTCTCTGGCTGTGTCTCTCTCTGTCAAATAAATAAATAAAATCTTAAAAAAACAAACAAACAAAAAACAACCAGTTAACCAGAGTTAACAAGAGAGGGTAAAAAATGACTAGAGAAGGTCTAGGCCCAGCTGTTGTTTGTTCAGACGGGACATGTAAAGAAATTGCTGTGAATGGGCTTGACGTCTGTGTATGCTGTTTGATTTTCTGTTTTTGTGGCTTTGAATGCTCTTCTGTACACCGGAAAGTATATGGCACTGTTTTTCTAGCAGAGCTTGCTTGTGCTCTAACTTCACGACCTTTTCCCCACACAGTCAGTCCTCCCCCATCCAGTCTTTGATCGAATATATCTTTAACGAGCCCAGGGCCTTGCATCCTGTCTTCTTCCCCTCCCTGTCAAAGCTCTAAGAAGCTAAGAATCATTCATAAGGACAGATTACTATTCAAAGCACTCCCTTCCAAAGGCACCATAACAAGGAAGACACTAATAATTATTTACAAATCGTTTATTTACGACTCATTTTCAAACACACCATCTTATTTGATACTCAGTGCCTAGCCCATCATGGGCGCTCATTTGTATTTATGCAATGGATGGGTTAAGAAACAGAGGCTCAGAGAGCTTAAGTGACTTGTCTAAGGTCACGCAGTGACTTAAAGGCAGAATCAGGGAGCAGAACACAGGTTTTCTGATTCCACATCCCAAGCTTCCACTGTGCCCACCAAGTCAAAAACCAGAGACACAAAGATTTACCAGAAGAATTTCAATTTGGGGGGAAACTGGTCTTCCCAATTCCCCAGAATTTACTCCAGGAAAGCAGCTTCTTCTGCAATTCAACCCTACTTAAATTAAGGCATGTTCTAAGAATCAAACTTGCAAACTCAAACCAAAATTCCGCCTCATTTTGTACCTTCGAGCAGTTATTGGCCCACTGTGGTTCCATGTAAGACACTTTCAAGGTGGAAGCCATGAACTTGGGCTTTAGGAGGAGCCTTTTGTCACCTCTTCCTTCAAAGATTCTGTTTCCCTAGGATTGCTTGAAAATTGTGAACTCCCCATTTTTAAAAGGTTGAGAAGTCTTTCATAGCACTGACCCCACCGACTGAGTGCAGAGCGTGGGCGTGGGGCGGGAGTCGGGAAGAATGGCTCAGCTGCTTGCCCCCTTGGAGTTTATGAGGCACAGGAAGTGATCACAGAGAGACAGTGACATCACGACCCCACGAAGTACCATGAACTGGAGAAAGGTTCATTCCGCAAGCCAAGAGCAGAGCAGGAAGTTAGTCTTAAAGCAAAACCTGCTAATGTTGTGACACTGAAACTACCTTTGGGTTTTATTTAGGGATTAAATGATTTGATGTTTGGGATTTACCTTAAGATGTGAAACTAAGTAAATAAAGGGTATATGGATGAGGGTAAAAAGACAAACAGTAAACTATGGCTGACTGTGGGAGCTTGGTAACTAGGATTGGGGGCTTGAGAATTTCTGCACTAAACAGAAATAAAATAGCTGGGGAGTTAATTCAGAGCCATGTCATTTGCTAACTCTGTGACTTTGGGCAATTCACTTAACTCTTTAGAGCCTGAGTTTTCCCAAGTGTACAATAGTTGTGATACACCCCCTTCTTTTAGAGGATTTTTTTTTTTTTTGAGACTTAAGTGATAATGAAATATATGTAAAGGACCTGGTATGATTTCTGAAAAAAATGTAGGAGCTCAACAAAAGGTAGTGTATTATTGCTATCAGGTAATAAAAGCTACGTGCGGGAGGGCAGAGAACACACTCCTACATACGCAGTCTCCATTCACCTCTCCCACTAAGACATCTTAATACATTTGATGTGCATGTGACTCTTTTAAAAGGCTGAAGTGCATACTAATTATTATCAGTAGGTATCCAGATCTTTATTTAGAAAAACCACTAAAAGAACTGTATTTTTATCTTAATTGCAATGAATCAAGCCTCATTCACCTCCTGCAGATGTGAGAGCCAGCCTTTTGTGATGTGATTTCCTTCTGCATGTTCATGGGGGCTTACAAAATAGCACCAAAGTATCCTCTACCTACAGAATCAGAAGGTTATTTTTTTTTTTCCCCACCAGGAACTTACATAATTCATCTTTACAAGTTTGCATGAGAAGCTAGAATGCTGGTTTGTTTAAAGTAAAAATAGCACATACTTCAGGAGGTTTTTTCCATCCGTCCATCCGTCCATCCATCCATCCATCCATCCGTCCGACCATATGTACAATGTGTCTTGGTGTTAATGTCTAGGTTCATCCTAACAGTATGGAGTGACAACCTTGATCAAGTATCCTTACCTCTTTCAGTCTCAATTTTTTCGCTTGTAAAATGGGGACAAGGACAGTAGCCACTTCTCAGGGTTGTTGAAAGGATGAAAGGAGAATATGCATGTTAAGTCACACCATAAAAAATGCGAGCTGCTTTTCTTATTCATGTACCGTGACCTCAGCCAGAAAACTCTCACATTGACATCACTTCCCTCCCATGATGTCCATAGCCTGCTGTGCCTTAAAGATGATGTTTTATCAACCCTAGTAACCCAAAATAGATGGTCCCTGCCCACCTCTGGGTACAACAACAAGAAATTTAATTACCAGACAAAGCAAACACACTTTGTTTTCTATTTCTAGATACCGATCTTGAAGGAGCACAAAGAGTGGAAGAGTGTGTCTGAAAACACATTTTCATCAAGGTTGGCTGTTTCTAGAATTCAGAGAACAATGCCTTCTAAAAATACTATGCCTGCATCTTCCCCTGTTTTCCCTTTCAGAGGGTTGGCCTCACACTCTGGCCAGGGCCTTCACAGCCCAAAGGGCCTTTTGGAAGAATGTCTTCCAAAAGGCAGTCCCGTGCCTCAGATTTCACTGATCTTGGCTCGAGATCCAAATGAAGTTGCTTTGTACATTTTCTGAGCTTCTTCCCATAGGAACACACTGCCAGACACTTATCAACAATGTTTTAAAGCTCTATTTGTTTAATTGTTGCTTTCCCAGATCATCCATCATATGCAGGTACAAGGCACTGCAGCTCCGGGAATTTCTGAAAAAACAGGCAGTCTGATGAAATAGGGGTGTTACTGATATTTCTTTGTAAACTTGGTTATTTGGAACCTGAAATGAGTTGGTCCCCCCCCACCCCCGCCCTTTCCCCCAGGCACAGGAAACAAAGCCATCTAAAGTCTATGTAACTCATGGCACAGTCAAAAAATTATTTAAAAACCTAGCTGTCATGTGTATTTACTTGACAGCTATAAGCAGAGTGCTTGCAACCCACCTGCCTAGCACTGCGTGAGGCGCTTGGGGAAAGGCCAACGAAACACACGTCCTAGGCCCTTAGCAGCTCAAACCCCAGCCTCTGTTTCTATTATCAATTATTATGTAGAACTGACAGATGCCACACACTGTGCTTACCACCTTACAAGTATTAACTTATTTAATCCCTGTAACAACCTTATGAGGCAGATATTATTATTAGCCCCAGTTACAAATAGGGAAATGAAGGCACAAGAGAGGTCTTGTAACTTGTTTTAAGGTCATGCATTAGTAATTAGTAATAGTAATTAGTAATAGAATTAATAGTAATAGTATAGTAATTAATAGTAATAGTAGTTAATAAATATAATACAATTTAATATAATATATTATATATTAATATATATTTAATATGATATATAATAACATAACATAATAAATACAGTAATTAATAGTAATAGTAATTAATAAACAGTAATAGAATTAGTCATTCATTTGGCATGAAAACCAAAAGCCAGGTGGTCTGGATCCCAGGTTCACCTATTTGCTTGCTCACCACGCTGCCTATCCGTGGGGAAATGCCCTCAGATGCCACCGGAGAGCCCTAGCTGTGCACTGGAGAGGGTGCTATGTCTCCCACGTCCTCAGTTCCTTCATGACTCCCTCCTCCACCCAGCTCTGCTCCAGTTACTGAAATGAGGCTACCGAGTCTTTACTACGCCTCCCCGCCCCGCCTGTCTCTGGACACTGGGATTCCACTTGAAAATACTCTTCTCTCCTGTCCTCCTCTGAGCCCCTATCACTCCTCACTTGGACTATTTCAAGAAACTTCTACTGTGTTTCCCTTCTCAGTCTTCCTCCAATACTCTCTTTTCTTCTCCCTTTCTCTCTTTTTTAAAGATTTGTTTATTTAAGAGAGAGATAGAGCATGTGAGTAGGGTGAGGGGGGAAGGGAGAGAAAAAACCTCAAGCAGACTGTGTGCACTGAGGTGGAGCCGACGTGGGGCTCGATCTCACGACCCTGAGTCAGATCATGGCCTGAGCTGAAACCAAGAGTCACTTAGCCAATCGAGCCACCCAGGTGCCTCTCATACTCTTCTTAAAACACAAAAACCAAACCAAACCAAACCAAAACAAAACAAAAAAACAAAAAAACCCATGCTTCCTCCTCTCTCTCTGCCTGCCTCTCTGCCTACTTGTGATCTCTGTCAAATAAATAAATAAAATCTTTTAAAAAAAAGCCTGTGTTACATTTTTTTTTCTTTTAGTGTATAAGTAACACAGGATTTCAGCAGAAAAGGTATAAGATCCAGACAAGCAAAAAGAAGAAAATTAAAATTACCCAAATCTTATCCCCAGAGATAAACCTGTCTTCAAGTCATTTCAGATCTTGTCTCGTTTTATTATATATGTATCAACATCAGCTTATATGTCATTTATGTATAAACTCTGTTTCTTAGCAATGATTCATTATTGTTGGGCTAATTGGGTCACAGCACACATTGGGGGAACAGACCTTCAAGGTTCCAAGTGGAGGCCAGCCTCATCAAACTGGTCTCTGTGCCCACTGTCACCCGACCCTGAGAGCACACAGTCCCAGGTCACAGACCCTGGGAGCACACACAGTCAGCCCTGTGGTCCTGGGAGTCTCCCTACACGATCTGACTTATTCTGCTCCTACCCAACATTTCCCAACCCTGGGCCTTCCGTTAGGGCTCCTCCTTGTGCAGGGAAAGCCCACACAAAGCAGAGGCGTGGGTCACATGCAACAAAAATGCCTGAGTGTAGAAACAAGAAGCTTCCTCCTGGGCCTCCCCCAAGATGAGGGCCTCCAAGTGCCCTGTGGCCCCTGCATGTTCTAATCCTATTTCATTATTGATCTCTGTCTTCATATCTGGAGTGCTGCTTCTCATGGGAGGGAGAATCTCTGTACGTGTTCTCCTGGTTCTTCCCCTTACAGTTTCTTTGGTTGAATCAGAACCTGATATATTGGAGACCTGAAAGAATGGAACCTCTGGGCCCACAAGGGCCACTGGTGACCTGAGCCCAGGAGGCATGTCAACTTCTACATGTCAACTTCACCTTTGAAGGTCACACACACACACACACACACACACACACGTGACCTAAATTGTTATTTTCTCAAATGTAGAGCAGAAAGCTACAGGACTTGGCCCCTTTCTCCTTACTTCTGCAGATCAAAAATCATGCCTAGTTCTCTTTTGTTTCATGGGATTAAAGGAAAAAAACCCTACAAAATTGTCACAAGTTGATTCACACGCTGTTAAAAGAAAAAGAAACTTACTTGTATAATATATGCCATTCTTAAGGATCAACCCGAAGAAGAAAATGTGAAGTATGCAGCTGGTACTCTTTCCAGCTTCAGGCTGGGGTGCCTGACTCATCAAATCCCGGCCTGACATGTCTACTTTATCTCTCCACCATGGCCTTGATTCACTGGAATTTACTTCCCAAACAGGAAGGCTCTCTGCTCAATGGATGTATCGATGCTGCATTGCTTTTAAAAAATAGTGAAAGCCTGGGCTAAAAATAGCCCAGGGTGTGTCAGTTGAGAGTCTCTATTCGAAGTTCAAGGGATTTAGCATTTAAGAACACAAGACCTCCCAGAAATGGCAGATTTTTAAACACTGGATTTGATCCAAAGAGGGAAAGCTGTGCATAGGATGAACCTTGCTTCTTGTTTCTTTTATTTTTTTTTTATTTTTATTTTTTTTTTTGCTTCTTGTTTCTTTTAAGGCAGCACTTCTCTCAATTCCCTGAGCACGGGGCGCAGAGGTCATCAAACAGACCAGGTAGCATTATCAGAGGAAAATTCAGGGAAGATGACGGGTCACAAGTCTACCAACAAACGGGTCTGGTGATTGTGAGGAAGAAAGACCATATCTTCTACCCTCAACAATGTAACTGAGTTATGCTGTTATCCAAGGTTTTCTTGCTACCTTTTTATTTTAGACTGTTTTGTTAAGAACTGAAGTTAAGGAGTGCTTTAAAATTACAGAGCCCCTTTCACACACCATGAATCCTCATTTCTCCCTCCTTGGTTGAGGTACTTGGGAAGCACATACTTCGTTCCAAGAGTCGTGCCAGGCAGGGCGGGCTGTGACATAACCAAGGAAAACACAGTCTCCTGTGGAAGCCTCCAGAAGGGGGACCTAACCAAGAGCTGGGAGGGCTTCTCAGGGGAAGTTATGAGAAAGCTGAGACCCAAAGTTATAAGAAAACGAAGGCAAGGGTGAGGATGAAGGAAATAAGATTCCGGCAGAAGGAGGAGTAGGTGGAAAGGACAAGTCGGGGAAGTATGGTCTGTTCTGAGGGAGAAAAGAAATGGTAAAAGACACAGGGGGCAGGCCGGCCTGGGGCTTGCCAGTCACGTTGAGAAGCAGGCTTTCTCTAGAGGGAACAGGACGAGGCAGCAAAAGGGGTAAAGAAGCAGAGCAACAGCCCGACTTGTGTTTTAGGAAGGTCCCTCTGGCTTTCTGCGGGGAAGGAAGAAGGCAGCAGGAATGCAGGCCAAAGAAGAAGTGCCCTCAGTAAAGGAAGAGGCATCGGGGCTGAAGAAAACCAGAGGATTCCAGAGATAGTTCAGAAGCAGGCAAGTTGGGACTTAGTGATATGGATTCAGTGCGGGAAACGAGGGGAGGGAACCAGGCCATCATGCCACCCAGGTTTCTGGCTTTGCCAACTGAGAGGTGCTCTTTGGGGGACACAAATACCTTGAGGGTCAGTGGGTTTGGTGGAGGGGGGAGGCAGGAGCCTAAACAAGTAAAGGGTGGATTCTGGGGGAGACATTCAGGCGCAGCTGACCAGGAGGCCTCACTCAGGACCCCGACGGACATTTCCATTTAAGGGATGGCCACAGGAAGAACCTGTGAAGGGATCCAAGGTGTAGTGGCCAGAAAGGTGAGGCTGAAACAGCAGAGTGTAAGTCAGGGAGGCCACACAGAAGGGCGAACCGGATCAGGAACAGTCAGTCATGCCACACAGCAGAGGTCAGGACGGAGGAAAAAGTCATTAGCTGTGGCCGTGGCAAGACCTGGTTGGCCAACGCCATGTGACCTCTGGCTCTTGGGTCAGACGAGAGCTAAGGGAGGAATCAAGACCGGAGTGGATCTAGGAGCACATGGAACTGAGGAGCGTGGAGAGGAGAGAGTGGAGGTGAGGGGCAGGACAGTGGGTGCCTGCAGTCACCAAAGGGGTTTCACTATAGTGAGAAAGACTTGAGGTTGTCAAGCCATATTACTGTTGCCATTTTTATGCAGAGGATAAGATGATTTTTCCCAAGAAAGTGGAGGAACAGGGATCCAAACACATGTTTTCTGACTTTCAAAATGTCTCATCCTGGTAGCAATACACGGATTTTATTGATATGAAAACAAGTACTCTGGGCGGCCTGTCCCCTGAGTGACTGCATCACAGAACTAGAGACTCTGAAGGCGAAACAGCTCTAAGACTGAGCGGCAGCTCTCCCGCCCCTGAGACATGCACGGAACAGATGATGGATGAGAGCTGCCATCGGTGAAGGCATTCCAAATACTTACCCCAACCCTAAAACACAAGGAAATTTAACTTCTAAAGCCACAACTCCAAAACAACAAGTGTCATTTTTCAACTCCACTACTTGGCTTTCAAGGGGCTTCTTTTCTTGTTCCAGTTAGGTCATTTCACTCGGTTTGGGGGGGGGGGTGTGTGGGTGGTGTCAGAGGGCCTGCAAAGCAGCAGGGGCCAGTGCTGAGGCAGGAGAGGTAGCGCTGGGGATGCCAAACTGGTGTCCATGGGAGATGTCTGCCAGCAGGGTGGGGGTGGGGTCCTGGGTCGGCTGAACCCACAACCAGCCCATCTAAGGAAGTGGCACCCCTGAAAGGCACAAAGCTATATGAAATACACGTAATTCACGGAGGAAAAAAAAAAAAAGTATAGAGATAATAAGGGAAAGAGGAAGAAAAAGAAAAAGAAAATGAATGACCTATGTCTACTATCTGTCTGGAAGGACACTGACTCAACATTTTTAGAAAACTCAACCTCTTTCCTTAGCTCCTTCCCCAGAGCCTTCACACACCAACATGGGGCTAAAGGATTCGTAAGTTATCAAATCTAATACTGCAATTTCACTTGTCTCTTTATTGCTGATAAACTGTCTTTTATTAATGTTTTATTACACCAGCAATTCATAAATATGTGTCCTCCTTGCAGACGTGGCTTGAGTCCCCTCAGGCCCCCTCTCCCTGTATCTCCATCCCGGAGGAGCTCCCTTCTCTGATGAAGTGGAGATGGCTCTTCTTCCAGACCTTTCTCTGAGCATTTACACATATAGATTACATAAACATAGATCCCCTCTTTACTTGTGTCTTGTGTTTTATAATTATCCCAAAGTGAACCAAATTCTATTCCACCTTGAGAGCTGTTTGGCTTTTTTTTTTTTTTAATTTCATAGGATCTGTCACAATTTCAGTTGACCCTTCTGTGTAATAAAACTTGAATTAAAAGAGAGAGAAAGAAAAGGAGAGAAGCTTTTTGGAGCTTGGCTAGAGGCTTTGCTCTGCCTTCTAAGATCAATTGACTTGTGTCTTCATAATCTAAGTAAGGTCTAAGTAATGTCATTTATTTGAAAATTTGTATTAGAGGTTTTCCAAATCCCTGGCACACATTCTCCCTTAAAACTAACTATGGAGACCAAAGCCTATTATACAAGCATCCAAGTCTGCAGCCATGGGCCATAATTCTTCAGCCACCAGATCACATGACTGATAACAAGGCCAAGATAAAGGCAGTAATTAAAAAAAATTCTTCCCAAGATGAAAAATGACATCCGTATTTGAAAAAATAAAAACCAAAAAGATTCAAGTTCTTCCCATTGGAACCCATTCTAAGTACTTGTTCCTCAACAATAAAACAAAAAGAAATTTGATTTTTAAAAAGATTTATTTATTCACTTGAGAGAGAAAGAGTGAGAGAGAGTGTGTGTACAAGCAGCGGGAGGAGCAGAAGGAGAGAGAACCCCAAGCAGACTCCCCTCTGAACGCAGAGCCCAGTGTGGGGCTCAATCCCACAACCCCAACACTATAACCCCAGCTGAAACCAAAAGTCAGACGCTCAACCAACTGAGCCCCCAGGCGCCCCAGAAATCTGTTTTGTTTTTTTTTTTTTTTAAGAGCTACACCTATAAGGGACACTGTGGGTTGTCTTTCTAATACCTATTCCCTCTTTTTCCTTCTTACAGAATCCCCTGTTTTCTGCAACAATTTACTGCATGCCCACTGCATCATCTGAGTCAAACTGCCTAGCATTCCTCCGGGAGCTATTACTGGCACAGTGATGAGCATATGCCTTAATGTGCCAATCATACTAAAAGGACTGTTTTCTAGAAAATGGAAGCACACGGCTTCCATAGCTACAGGCAGTCATCTTGCAACCCTGGAAATCATCAGCCTGAAGTGTATGGAGAATCTGGAGAGAGGGGAGGGCCTGGTGTTTGCTTTAAGTAACTGAGTCAGCCAACCAGGGTCCAGCCTACCTCTGTACTTATTCTGAGACACAGCATGCTTGCTGTCTAAGGTCCTGTGAGTCAGATTTCTTTTTTTTTTTTTTTTAATTTTTAAAAAGATTTTATTTATTTATTTGACAGAGAGAGAGAGATCACAAGTAGGCAGAGAGGCAGGCAGAGAGAGGAGGAAGCAGGCTCCCTGTTGAGCAGAGAGCCCGATGCGGGGCTCTATCCCAGGACCTGAACCAAAGGCAGAGGCTTTAACCTACTGAGCCACCCAGGCGCCCCAGTGAGTCAGATTTCTGATGCTTTTTCCAAACCATTCTGCCACCAAAGAAGGTGGAAGGGGAACTCTGGTGCCCTTTTCTGACCTATGAATTACATTCAACAGGTTTCTTTTCTTTCTTTCAGGGTCCCCCGTACATAACCTATTCACTATATCCACATGCATTTTTATAGCTGAATACATTTCCCTAGGCTTAAAAGTGACCGTTTTAATGGTCTTAAGCCTAGTCATTAAATAAATATGATTAACTGGCTGCTACCATGGAGAGTTCAAGAGAAGCAAACTCAGCTGGGAGGACACTGAACCCCCACCAGTGTCTGCCAAGGTGCTTGGGGCTGCGGCGACAGAGGGATTACAACAATTGACAATCAGGGCCCCTGTGTGTGCTTGTGGACCTACCTTCAGGTGACCAGCTCTGACTGCCAACAGGAAACACTGGGGGAGGGGAGGGCCTCCTCTGGATAGGATTATCAGGGATGATATGAGGCATAGCCTCTGCAAGGACACAGAATAAAAGGCTGAGATCCGAGCAAGATGGGAGCCAGATCTGGGAGAAGAAGAAAGACAGGAACAAACCTGCCACGTTTGAGGAACACCAGGACATTCTGGTTTACTAGAAGGTGCCAAGAGAGGGGGATGGTGGATGGAACGAGGTTGGCAGGTAGGCAGGAACCTAGGCATCGGGCCCTGCAGGCCAAGGATGGTAGATCTGTATTTTATTCTAAGGTAGGAATTCTTCACGGTTTTTTGTGCCGGATACCTCATGGGCAGCATGCTGAAGCCTCTGTACCACTCCTTACAAAGTGTTTTTAAATGACAAAGAACAGAACAAAACAGAAATTAAAAAAAAAATAGGATTATGAAGGAGCACCTGGGTAGCTCGCTCAGTTGGTTAAACATTGGACTCTTGATTTTGGCTCAGGTCATGATCTCAGTGTCATGAGATCAAGCCCATGTCAGGCTTCGGGCTCAGTGGGGAGTCTGCCTGTCCCTCTCCCTCTGCCCCTCCCCTTGGGTTCCTCCACTGCCCCCACCTCTCTCTAAAATAAATAAATAAAATCTTAAAAAAAATAAGGACTATGAAGATCATAGTTGGGGGTATTGGGGTAGGGGGATAATGGAAGTGGTTTATCTTGGTATGGAGGAGTATTTTATCAATTACATTGTTTAGAGTTGCCAGCATATAGTGATAATAGAAAGCAGGTAGATTTGAAGTCAACTTTTTATTGCTTTTCAGTTCTTTAGCCAATGCATCCCCTATTGCCTGAAATAGGGCAACTGCTCCCATCACTCCCTTATACCTCGCCTTGGTACCCTTCTGACGAAGGAAACCCATTATATTAAAATAGTTATCAACATATTAGGTAATTAATTTATCAGATGGTACAAATGATTACTTTGCTCATGCTTTAAATAACAAATTCTGGTGGTGGGTCTACTGTTATTTTTAGTAATCATGGACATACAAGACATGCAGCGATATATGCAACCAGCATAATGTAGGAAGAGAATATCAGGGCATTCTTTCAGTGACAAAGTCACAGGTCCCGCTGTGGTTTGCTGTTCTCATTTGTAACAAAAGGAAATGTAATTTTCAGTTGGAAGTTAGTGAAAATAAAGATGCAATTTTTTTTTTCCCAATCCAAATTTATAAACCCCATGGAAATTGCTGGGAGGTTTGACCAAGGGGTGTAACATGATCTGATTTATGTCTTTAAAAAAAAACAGCCTAATAGATGTTGGTAAGGCAAAAGAAAAAAAAAATGCACTAAGGTCATTTCCTGCAGAGAGACTGGCAGGCAATGGCCAGCTATAGGGAAGGGCAACACCATGGCTTTTCTTGCTAAGAAACTGCTGGAGAACAGATCCGTCTTTGTGAGCGCTCCCTGGGCTGGGGATGAGAAAGGCCTCGCTGCAGCAATAAAGCACCTCTGGTCTCTGCTGCAGGGAAAGGACAGAAGGTCACAGGCGGAAAAGACCCCCATGTGAGTCAATGAAGCTCAGAGAAAAGAAACCGCATTTGCCCCTGTTTCCTGTAAGCAGGGCCGGATGAGAACTCCCCGCCAGGCAGGTTCTGCTGAGATGAGAGGAGCTGCTGGACACAAGGCGAGGCCCCAGCGAACAGGAGCCTTCAGTACGTGGTGGCCAGTGCTGGGATGAGACTGGTCTGCTCTGGTGCCTTCTGTCTGGGACCATGATAATGCACTTTGGAGGGAAGGTGGGGCACAGAGAAGTCTTAGGAGCCACTCACCCTGCAGAAGTCGAGGGATGTCCCCAGGTGATCTATAAAGGGACTGGGGCTCAATTCGGACATCTAGGGTTGTGACAAAACCAGTGTGAGCTCCTCAAACACTCAAAACCTGAAACCTAGATTGCCCACATAAAAACATCCCAAAGGAAACCCTCCTCGTAGCAGGGCAAGCAAGGATACCTGAGACCGAAGAGGTAAAGCAGGAGCTCCAGACCGGGGCTTTCTTCTCTTGATGCATTTGCAGAGGGGGCAGTGGGCCACCCGCTTCTTACAAGAACCTGTGCTTGTAACACAGAGGGGCTGGAGGGTGGGATTGGGGAGACCTAGACTTGCAGGGCCCCCGGAAGAGGGGCTGCTTGGAGCCCCAAGGGGAGCCAAGAATACAGTCCACCACTACCAAGCCCTGTGCTTGGCCCAGAAGTTTCTGCCAGACAGCACTCCCTCTCTTCCCAAAACTGAAGAATGTGCCTCACTCAGGGTCTTGCTCCTCTTTCTCTTCAGGGTCACTGAGAACCTCTACCCTACGTTTGGCTTTTTTACTTTTTATCTCCCGAATGCCTCCAGTGTAAAAAGCAGCAGCTCGACTTCCAGTTCTCAAGTGGTCCCCAAAACCACACACAGTGACACAGTGTACTAAAAAAAAAGTGGGAGTGTCTGGGTGGCTCAGTGGATTAAAGCCTCTGCCTTCAGCTCAGGGTCCTGGGATCAAGCCCCGCCCGCATCAGGCTCTCTGCTCATCAGGGAGCCTGCTTCTCCCTCACCCTCTGCCTGCTTCTCTGCCTACTTGTGATCTCTGTCTGTCAAATAAGTAAATAAAAATCCTAAAAAAAAAAAAAAAAAGTGGCATCTGGCCAATCTGATATAGAGTAAAAAAAAGAGATTCCTAACCACAGCCTAAAATGGGGGGGGGGGGCGCAAAAGGAAGGGTGACTCCCTGACTCTCCTTACCCATCCACCTTTGGGGAATTTACAAGGAATGGCACAGAGGCAAAGACACAGTCAGGTAGGCTGGAACAGGGAGAGGGGGCAGTCTGTCCTTCTTTAAGAGTGAGAGATGTCACCGCCCCCCCAACCCATAGAGGAACCAAAGCACCACCAAGAACCACTCTACTCTACAGATCCCATGTCCACTTTGACCTCAGATCCGTGAAACAGCTTTTGTCGAGCCAACATCAAACCATGTTTTAAAAGGGTGGGGAAATACCCTTTCCCCAATCCTGGCTCTTATTCCAACGGCTAAACAAGAAGCTTTTATGGGAATTATTTCACTGGGCGACAAGGCACGAAGAAAGTGGTCTGCTTGCAGTCTGAAGGTCAACAGTGCTGCTTTGTCTGAATTTGTGTCCTCCATGGGGCCGAGGCTGAGTCGCGCCACCCTCCAGGGATCTCTGTGGCAATGTGCGTTCATCTACAGACTCACACAGAGTGAGGCTGCTGAGGGCAGCTGACTGAGGCTGACCAGCAAATTACGCCTCCTGTCTCTCCTTTGGCTCTCTCAGGTTTGTTTTTAGGTCAATGAAAATGTTATCAGCCCTCCTCCTTTGGAAAATGTTTGTGGTTGCAGCTGAGCGTGACTGTTACAACAGCTGACAAAGGATTCCAAAATCATAGGGCACAAGAGTCAAATGAACCCCCTTAGCAAAAACTCCTCTTGCTTTTTTCCACTTCATTTGGGCTGTGTTCATGGGGCGGCTTCATTAGAATTCCTGCTTTCACTCCTACTTGTGCGAAGGGTTTTATTTTATTTTTCTAATGAATCACATCTGGTGTGTTTCAAAAAGACATCTGGTATGGACTGAGTAGTTGCGTCCCCCTAACATCCGTATGATGAAATCTTAACCCCCATTGTAATGGTATTTGGAGGTGGCCCTTTGGGATGCAATTAGGTTTAGATGAGGTCATGAGGCTAGGGCCCCCACAATGAGATTAGTGCCCTTATGAGAGCTCCCATCTCTCTTCCAGCCATCTGAGGACACAGAGAGAAGGTGAGACGGTGGTTGTTTGCAAGCCAGTTAGAGAGGTCTCACCAGGGGCCAAATGTTCTGGCATCCTGATCTTGAATTTCCCAGCCTCCAGGAGTATAAGAAGTAAATTTCTGTAGTTTAGGGCCCTCAGACTAAAGTACTTTGTTATAGCGGCCTGAGCTAAGACAGTATCCTAATTACAGATCAGTCTTATGTTTGCCATAATGAGAAATGGAAAAGTATTCATTAGTGTCCTTGACTGCTTAGGACTCCTTCCACCATCCAAGGAGTAGAGAGAAGGACTTGAAGCAGGGTGGTTACACAAGCAAACTTAAGATGCTGGTCTCCCATTATTAACCAACATCTAATGCATTTACCTTCTAATCATCTACCTGAAAAACCCATGGTACGAAAACATCATGGATCCAGGGATTTGGAGCACTGGAAAGGAAGTAATTTAACTGCTTTACTTTACAGATGTGGAAACTGGTACCCAGAGAGGTGAAGCAACAGGTACGAGGTCAGATAGCTACTAATGACAAAAGTCAAAATAAAACCCTAGTGTTCTAATCCATGCTGAGAAATGCCTATCCCAGATGAGGCACTAAAGATACGAGGTTTTATACATGTTCCTCAACCCATCTGCACCACAGCCAGCTACGTCTTACATCAAACCTTGGCTTCCTCTGAAACATTCTCCACTCAGCAACTGGGAGAATCTTCTCAAAATGCACAAACTGCCCTTGCTTAAACCTCCCCCTACTCCTGCTAGTGACTCCCTACTGTTCTTAGGATAACAGTCTAAATCTTGAGCATGCTCTTTGAGGCTCTGCATGGTCTGCTTTCTTCCATTTGCATCTACTACCTGCCAGATGCACTTGCCTTTAAAGCAGCATGCTCCATCCTACCACAGGACCCTTGCACACGCTATCCCCATATTGCAACTCTCAATCTCACCTTGAATCTAGTTAACACACTCTCTTTTTTCAGATCTCACTTCCTCAAAGAAGCCTTCCTTGGCCCTTCATGACTAGGTCAAGGTCCTTGATTAAATGCCCTCACAGCAATATGCTTCTCTCATGTTCAAAGATTTTATTTCCACTTGTTATTATATTCTTGTTACTGTAATTATTACTTACTGTCTGCCTCCTCGGTGAGGCTGTAAATTACCAGAAACTTGCTATCTTGTCACCATTTTATCCTCTATCAAGTGTATCGTCTATCGAGCGTAGAGATGCTCAATCAATATGAATAGAATTAATGAGAAAAAGAACTTAAAAGTACATGTAAGGCCCTCGAGGATCTTAGAGTCTAGAAATGTCTTCTGAGTCATTTGTACATTGGGAAGCGAGCTATTCAATGATCAATGCTGGTTCACGTAGATCTTTCTAGGAGAGAGGGAAATGACTTGATATTCTTCTCTCAGAAGCACGCTTTCTTCCTCAAGACCACATCCCATAAAATATAGGAACATTTCAACATCTACTCAATCTAATGTCACTCTTCCACTAACAACATGAGACCTCCATCAAATGGAAGTTCCTAAACCAAACCAAACCTCTGGGGTCCCAATGGCAATTTTGTTCCTTACTGTGGTTTCTTGAGACTCCATCAATCAAGCCCTTCTCTGTATAACACACAGAGATAACCCTCCCTTCATACCATCCCTGTTTCCAGACACATTCTTCATGACCACTGCCAGCAGCCAGCTCATTTCTCATTTCAGACACTCCTTCACTTTCCCGTGGGGACAGCAAGCACATGGCCTATCCCCTGCCATCTGACAACAATTTAAATGAAATCTCAGCCTCAGTTGCTGGTTGTATTATGGAGGGAAGCTGTCATCGAGGAACACTGCAGAACTTAGAGCAGGCATGTGTCAGAGAACACGGACGGTGTGGCGCTTCAGACACAAAAGCATAAGCAAAACCCCTTTATGTGAAGGCAAAACAACATGTGACATTGACTATAAAGGAAGGCAATTTACAATTTTTTAAAGCCAAATATGTTTCAGCTAAACATAACATTCAAATTTGTGAAAACCAAGCCGTGTTAAGATGTTTTCTCTCTTCTCTCTCCTCTATGGAATTTAGTCAATTCCTGTGGCTTTAACATCTGGACAGATGGCTGGTGAGGTGCCGTCTGCGAGGGGGATATGTTGTTTAAAGGGCAGTCGCCTCTGTCAGCTGTAGGTGAGTCATCTGTCATTTGGGTTATTTGCAAATAAAAATAAGCCTACTTTTTTTTTTAAGATTTTATTTATTTATTTTGAGGGGGTGGGGAAGAGGGAAAGGGGAAGCAGACTCCCTGCGGAGCAGGGAGCCCGATGTTGGGGGGTCAATACCAGGACCCTGAGATTATGACCTGAGTCGAAGGCAGAGGCTTAACCGACTGAGCCACCCAGGCACTCCCCCCCTTTCTTTTAAATTATTAGCATGATTAAAATGAGTACATCATCACATCCACTTGGGGAGGGGGGTCCTTTCAGCACCTCTTATTTAGTTTCCCACTGTCTTATAATCAATAAAAACCATTTTTTAAAAAGATTTTATTCATTTATTTGACAGAGAAGAGAGACAGCCAGAGAGGGAACAGAAGCAGAGGAGGGGGAGAGGGAGAAGCAGGCTTCCCGCTGAGCAGGGAGTCGGATGTGGGGCTTGATCCCAATCATGACCAGAGCTGAAGGCAGACGCCTGACTGAGCCACCCAGGTGCTCCAATAAAAGCCACTTTAATGTTTACCTTCTCCAAGTAAGATAAGCCAAACATAAGGTAAGGGGGAGCTAAAGGTGGTGGGTTGGCATGGCAGGTACCCTGCAGCACCTTCCCAGGTGGGGGTCCTCCACTCATCCTGGAGGGCCAGTGGGGAGGAATTCCACCTGGATCCAGCTGGAAGAACCTGGCACACTTCTCGCTCCTACAAACTGGGGCTCTCCAAGGTAGCTCTCTTACTTTCTCCAGAGCACTGAGAATGCTCAAGAATGCAAGGCACGCTCACATTTCAATGCGATTGCCAGAGCACATTCCAGGCTGAGCTATAAATCACGCCCTGGCACTTCACTGTTGTTAAATGGCCCAGAATATCTTCCTGCCCCTTAATTCAGATCAGCTAGAGATGAGCGTCGTGACAACGCCTTACAAGCGCCTCTCCTTCCACGACCACATGGTGGGCACGAGGAACAGTGCTCTGCACTCAATGATTACCAGCCAAACAGAAAGGACCTGAGACTTCAATAGGGGAATGTTTTTTCATTTTAACAGAAAATTTCCGTTCTTCCCATTATCCCTGAGAGAGCTAGATGTGTGAGTGCAGGCATTCACGGCTCCACATCTGCAGAAATCATATGTACATTCCATATTGCTTATGTCCTCTTGTCCCCAGGCTGATTTCTTTTATTAGCTCAAAAAACCCCGAGCCTACGTTCACTTCTCTTGCTTTATATACCATAAGGTCTCTTCAGGTAGGTTGGCCTTGGATTTATCCTCTTGTTTTATCACTTTTTCTTCAAAACGAGAGAATGCAAAAATATGCACGGAAGAAGACAGACATTCTTAAAAGGTTGCCAAGATAAATCCAAGTCATGTTTACAGTCGCCTCCCAAAGACAGCGTGGAACACGGACAATGTAGTGGCCGCTCATTCCGTTATCCAACGAATGCGAATTGGACATACTCTGTGCCACACATCATTCCAGATGTTAGGAATTAGGCAGAAAATGAAAGAAAAGTTATATCCTGGTGCAAAGATACCAACACATAGAAAAATACATGATGTATGGGGCGCCTGGGTGGCTCAGTGGGTTAAGCCGCTGCCTTCGGCTCAGGTCATGATCTCAGGGTCCTGGGATCGAGTCCCACATCGGGCTCTCTGCTCAGCAAGAAGCCTGCTTCCCTCTCTGTCTCTCTCTGCCTGCCTCTCCATCTACTTGTGATCTCTCTCTCTGTCAAATAAATAAAATCTTTAAAAAAAAAAAAAGAAAGAAAAATACATGATGTGGCAATACTATAAAGAAAAAAATAAAGTCAGGAAAAGTGGGTGCTTGGGAGGGTAGGGTGGGGAATGGGGGGCAGAAAAAGCCCATGTAAGGACCTTTGAGCAGATACCTGAAGGAAGATGAGGAAGTCTGTCACATGGAGATCCAAAAGAGCTTTCCATACAGAGAATCCAGTTGCCAAGGTCCTGGGGTAGGAGTATAGAAGAAAAAGAAGGCCAGGGTGAGAAAGCATAGGGGAAGGGAGAGTGGCAGGTGATGAGGTGTGGAAGAAGCCTCATGACCTGATCATGCGTGGCCTCAAAGACCACTAGGAAGATGCAGCAATGCCACGGAGTCAGGAGGGAGACATGGGTGAGACAATATGTAACTTAGGCTTAAAAGAAACTCTCTAGCTACTGTGTTGAGAGTGGACAATAGAGGGCCAAGAGCAGAAGCGAGGAGACCTGGCAGGAGGCTTCTGGAATCATCCAGCCACTACAGAGATGAGGGGAACCTGATAAAGGTGGTCCAGCTGGGTGTGATCACGGTGTAGTTCTGGCTGTATCACAAGGCAGAGCTCATGGTGGTGTTATAAGCCAGTTCCCTGTTACTCATGACTGCTTAGACCTGAATCAAGCCTGGTAGGATGCAATCAACAGATGAGACATTTTGTTAAATACTTCTATTAATTATTCTTTACAAATAATAATTCATTTAAAATCAAACTTGTTCCCCCCGAAGGGCATAGGACTCCCTCTTATTTTAAGCAACACATAAATATCACCTTTATTTCTGCCTGAGAATTACCAAATTTACATTTGAAAAAAAATCCATCCAACAAATCTTTCTGAGGGCTGGATACATAACAGGCACTTTCTTGGGCAGCAGGGTACAGTAGCGCCTAAAATAGACAATATCTCTGTCTGTGTCCCGTCCCGTGCTCCTGGATTATTTTATAGCATCGGCAGTAATGAAGTGCTTACTTGTACCAAAGCCTTGCTATGTTATCTTACTGAACCCTTAGAAGAACTCAATTATCATCTGCATTTTCTAGCCAAGGAAACTATAACACAGGGAGGTTGAATATGCTGCCCAAGGTTACACAGCTAGGAAGTGGTGAGGCCAGAATTCAAAACACTAGAACAAAAACTCTCAGCTTCTGCATGTTCCTGGATCTTAGGTAGATTCCAGAACATGAGTCCCAAGAGACTTTTACTGTTCCTTGATCATTTGGGGCAGGGCACTTGACTTGTCTTAGCTTCAATTTTCATATCTACAAAATGAAATGTATTAAACTAAATAATCTCTAAGGTCCCTTCAGGTCTAAAACTTCTAGCGATCTTGCTCTAAAACCCAGTGCTCTCAGAGTTACATAGCCTAACTATAAGAAGAACACGAAGCAAAAGCTCATGCGCCATACAGTATAATTTCTCAAGGGTGGCTTTTGCATAAAATAAAGTAAAGCACTGGGGCGCCTGGGTGGCTCAGTGGGTTAGGGCCTCTGCCTTTGGCTCAGGTCATGATCCCAGGGTCCTGGGATGGAGCCCTGCATCAGGCTCTCTGCTCAGCAGGGAGCCTGCTTCCCCTCTCTGTCTCTGCATGCCTCTCTGCCTACTTGTGATCTGTCTTTCAAATAAATAAATAAAATCTTAAAAAAAAATAAAATAAAATAAAGTAAAGCACTTCCCCAGATGACCCTTTGTGTTGACCAGCTAAAAGAAAATAAGTCATTTTCAAGGATCCTCTAAGGGAGAAAAATTTTAGTAGCAGTGGAATCTATAGCAAAATTTCTTTCTTTCAAAACCAACCAACAATCTGGAATTATTGCCTTATAGGAAGGAGAAAACCAATCACAGGTACAGCTAAGATGTATCCTCCCTGTGCCTGGTTAACTTGTAACAAAATCAAGAGTAAGCCCACTTGTCTGCTGACAAAAAGTCTTAAGTCTTACTTCCTGCAGTGTCCTTGTGCCTGACACAGGGTAAAGTTCAATAAATACCAGTTGACTGAGTTAGTCTTGAGTGATTTAATGACTGCACTCAAGAATAAACAGATGAACTCATTAATTCAACAGTGATAAATGATAGAATTTATAGATAGAATTTATTGATAGAATTTATATAGATCTGGCCAGCAAATGCATCACTTTCCTTTGCCAAATAAAGGTGAAGAAAATAGTTTAGATTGATTTTAGTCTGTAGTAGAAGACTCCAATTTTGTAAACTGGTATTTTGAGGTGTGTGGGGAGTAAAAGAAATTAATTTATAGAACTATAAGAGGAAAAACCAGTCTGCTCAGGAAAAAAACGAAATAAACACCTTCAGTTCCCTGCATGACTTCTACAGAGTTAATCCCAAGCTGCAGTTTGATGACTGAAGATAAGGCCATGGTTCAATTTCAAATGCTTCACCATCAATACTAACCATGAATGCTGTTTGCAGAGAAACCACCTGCTCATATGGGGTCAACCCTGCCCATAAAACGACCTACACATAGCCGTGTTCAACGAGACAACAGGGTAGAGGAAGTCACACAAGCCATGAGATTTCTCCTGGACCCTTCATTCTTCAGGCATTTTTCAGAAGTTACCCAAGAACGTATCAATCAGATGATATAAAAAGTTTATGCACAGTCAACATCAAGGGAAAAAGTCAACATAGTACCTTTTCTTCACAGAGACTGAGTATCAGACACAACTGAGAAAATAAGAAGGAAGAAAAATAGCTTCTGCTATTAAAACCTGGAATATATAACCAGATCAAAGAGGAAGCTTGATGCAATTATGTGAGTAATTTGGGGGAAAAACTCAATTAGCTGGCAACGGAAGCCTGGATAGAACTTCCTAACCAAGACTATTTACATAATTTTTAGGTGGACAGACCTAGGCTAGATTTTAGATTAAAAAAAATCATAAGCATGTATGAACAATTATTTTCTAGTGACTTTTTACCACAAATAATCTCAGTCAAAATAGAGCTACTGATAAACTGCAAAACTGTAAAGACAGTTGAGATGTAAACTTTGTCAACAACACAAATTTACTCTTTGAATTCTCAACTGTAGTTTCCCCTCCCTCTGTTCCTCTGTTCCTCCGTTCCTTCCTTCCTTCTTTCCTTCCCTCATTCCCTCCTTCTCTTTTTTCTTTCCTCCCTCCCTTCCTTCCTTTTTTTTTCCTTTTTAGCCATGGGTGACTCAGAAGGAATATGCTTCTGGGTATATAAATTTAAAAGTCACATATACTCTTACTTAAATGACGCACACATGATGGAGACAAAATAACTCTTCTTCTCCAATTCTCACAGCCTGTTCAGATCTGCATTTGATAACACTATGGTTTTTCCCTATTTGCTTTTCTTTGGTGTCCATGAATGGAAGCAGAACAACAACAGCAAAAAAGGCACAGGAATCTGAACCACAAAAATAGTAATTTAACATTATTCATACTAACATCAAAATGGCAAGTGTCCACAGGCACTTTTTTTATTTACCTTCCTGCTTGCTCTGGAGTGTGAGATGGTCTTTGTAACTAGAAAATATTGGACATCAAATGTGCCCCTCAACGAAGAATCATGTTAAAATAATGGAGAATCATATTAAACTATGACCCATTTGTCTTATGCATTAATCAGCAACAGTTGAAAAAATAAGACATATCCTTCCCTAAGAGAATGGATAAACTGTACTACATCCATACAATGAAATATAATTCCAGTGATAAGAACGTAGGAAGTTCTCAAGCCACAAAAAAGACATGGAGGAAACTTAAATTCATATTACTAAGTGAAAGAAGCCAGTCTGAAAAGGTTACATACTATATGACATTTTGGAAAAGGCAAAACTATGGAGATGATAAAAAGATAAGTGGTTGGCAGGGTCACAGAGGATTTTCAGGGCAGTGAACCTATTCTGTAAAATGCTAGAATGATGGATATTTGTCATCACACCTTTGTCAAAAGCTACAGAATATAGCTCGAATGACGTCTAATGTGAACCATGGACTTTGGGTAGTGGTCATGTGTCAGTGTAGGTTCACTGATAATAACAAAAGTACTGGCCTGGTAAGATGTTGATGGTGGGAGAGGGCTCTGCGTGTGCAGGGTGGGCAGGTGTATGGAAATTCTCTGCACTCTCTCCTCAATTTTGCTGAGAGTCTAAAACTACTCTAAACAATAAAGATTATTTAAAAGAAAAAAAAATGCAAAGTAAAACAAACAAAAAATGACAACACTTATGTCTGTAAAAAGCTGCCACAAGTTGGGGCGCCTGGGTGGCTCAGTGGGTTGAAGCCTCTGCCTTCGGCTCGGGTCATGGTCTCAGGGTCCTGGGATCGAGCCCCGCGTCGGGCTCTCTGCTGAGCGGGGGGCCTATTTCCTCCTCTCTCTCTCTCTCTCTGCCTGCCTCTCTGCCTGCTTGTGATTTCTCTCTCTGTGTGTCAAATAAATAAAATCTTAAAAAAAAAAAAAAGCTGCCACAAGCTAACTTTTATATCTCTATCTGTACCTCTAACTAGGTCCAAATACCTGGAAGGAGACTACACTGATAACCAGGATCATACCCGAGGAGACACATGGAACCAGGACATCATCATGGGGCTGTTAGTTCTGTTACTGTTGTTTGATTTTTAAAAAAATCATGGAAATATGTGCACTATTACTTGTGTATTAAAAATAAAACTGTTTATCTCTTTAAAATACTCACTTCATATTTATGTTAAAGAGGTCCAAAGTTAAGTTACAAATATCATGACATTCTATCCCTAAATACTTCAGAATTCATCTCTAACAAAAACATTTTTCTACCCTAAAACTATTTTTTCTAATAACAGAAGAAGCAGAAAAGATTTTCTACTAAAATACTGGGGTGACTCAATTAATCTATTTCTTTTTAAAAAGATTTATTTATTTGAGAGAGATTTAGAATGCACAGGTGCAAACAAGTGTGCCTGAGCAGGGGAGTGGGAGGCAAGCAGAGGGAATGCATCTCAAGAAGACTCCCCACTGAGCACGAGCCCAAGGTAGGACTCCATCTCGACCCTGAGATCATGATGATCACAGCGGAAATCAAGAGTCTGACACTCAACTGATTGAGCCACCCAGGCACGCCTCAATTAATCTATTTCAAAAAGCTAAAGTCATATCAAAGAAAAACCTAAATCCAAGTGTTGAGAATTGATTTAATGGTTATTGCAAGGTTTTCCTAAAAACATTATCATCATTATTCCAGCCCCTTACTTCTATACAACATTTCACATTCTGTCCTTTAAAACACTAGCAACCTTACATACCCACAGGCCAAAATTAATTAAATTTGTTACATTTTTTAAATTTTGGTCATTTGAATTACAAAGGGAATACAATACAAAAGATCTATCATAGCAGATCAAATGTCTTTTCTTTTTTTAAAGATTTTATTTATTTATTTGATAGAGATCATAAGTAGACAGAGAGGCAGGCGGCGGAGGGGGGGAAGCAGGCTCCCTGCTGAGCAGGGAGCCCAATGCGGGGCTCAATCCCAGGACCCTGGGACCATGACCTGAGCCGAAGGCAGAGGCTTTAACCCACTGAGCCACCCAGGCGCCCCCAGATCAAGGGTCTTCAATTAGCAATAGTCGCGCCTCGGATAAACCTCATTGGCTACGATACTGCCACTGCGCAAAGCTTCAGATCAAGGGTCTTAACCAAGAATTCCTAATTTAGAATTCTCAGCGTCCCCAAGAAATACGTGGACAAAATTCAGGGCATCCGTGAGCTTGAATGGAAAAAAAAGTACATCTTTAGTTTCATTAATAACTGAAATCCAGCATTTTCTTCCAGTATAAATGAAGGTCATGGATCTCAGAAGCATTAGCAGACCCTGACTTTGTCACCATAGAAATCACTATATTTTCAAACCACAGAGTGGTTGGAGCAGGTATTTCAAAATATCTTGTAGAAGGTGTATTAATTACTAGACTTGTTGCCAGATCTTGTAACTTAAAGCATTAATTAAGAAGCACATGTGTAACTCTTAACCACAAATTTGTAATTTAAATATTTTGATAACTGCATTTCAATATAACTGAGTTTTGTTGTCATCTTATGTATGTATTTAATTTTAGGCACAAAGAGATGGCCTTGTAGGGGGAAGGGAGTTCATAGGTTTCCCAAGATGCCAAAGGTCAAGAACCCAGGAACTGAAGCTCCCCTTCTCATAATTCCAACCTCCAAAAAGCCATTGTCCACAATGCAGTGTGCACTTCTCCACACTTATTCCTTTACGTGGCCAAATATATAAAAACATCTAGGAATATAATTTATATTTTATGTGCTCTGTCATTGTGTTTTGCACTTAATTTTTAAAATATATTTACAAGTCTCTATAGAGTTTGGATATTCATGCTGTTTCCACCTTTCGGCTATTATAAAAAAGAGTAATAAAACTCCTTGTATATGTCTCTTCACAGACTTCATAGATCTTCACTTTTAAGAAATTTCACGGTAACTTCTATTTATAATCACTTGTGCCAAAAACAGATATCCTTAAATTTAATCACAAAGTCATTTTTATATTATGAAATCAACAAAATAATAGCTAGTCTTGTCTTTTTTCTTTTCTTTCCTTTTCTCTTAAAGATTTTATTTAGTTGACAAAGAGAGACACAGAGAGAGAGAGAGAACACAAGCAGGGAGAGTGGGAGAAGGAGAACCAGGCTTCCCGCTGAGCAGGGAGCCAGATGCAGGGCTCAATCCCAGGACCCTGGGATCATGATCGAAGGCAAACGCTTAACCAACTGAGCCACCCAGGCATCCCAGCTAGTATTTTCGTACTTACTATGGGCCAGGTCCTAAGTGCTTTGCATGAACTAACTCATTTCAATCCTTACAACCCTAAGGTGGGGCACTGTTTCAAGTTCAGTTTACAGGTGAGGAAACTGAGGTACAGAGCAGTGTTCAGTCTCTAAGCTCCCAAAGTGTGTGATTCTTATGACAAATTCAAACAAGCAGGAGTTCTCAGAGCATGAGAAGCCTCATTTAATATGGGTTCCATCAACGTCACTTTGAAGGGAGTAGTAGAGGATGACTGACACTTTGTTACATCAATTACCTTCTGAGAGTGTGTCCTGAAGCTCCTTAGAATTTCACTGTCCTTGTACATTTCAAGAGGTAGATTAAAGAGTAAAGATCACAGTGATTATTACAACCCACCACCTAATCCATTGGGGCAAAGGCTAGATGGAATGTGTCTAGTGTCAATATTGAGCTCCTTTGCCATTAGAAATGATAGCACCATCTTGGACGCAACAGAGGGTCTCCACTACATTGGACCCAAACAATTTCACAGGCAGTGACAGCAGATCATAAATCCAAAATAGAACACATGCCAACAAGTTAAAATACAAGCATATGTTAATGAAGACCCAATCTCAGTGCAGACCTGGTCTCCTCGGTGATAAGAGCCTTATTAAACTCTCCCACATAATTCATCAAGGCCCCATGCTGGCCAGGGCAAGGCTAATCTCTCCCCAGTTAGCAAGTTCCAGACAGGCTGAAAGAAAGCAAACCACGGAAATGGTATCTTTTTTAATGATCTGGACTCTGCTGAGCACAGATTAAAAAAAAAACACACACAAAACTCCCTGCTGCTGTTCCATGCCTGCCTTAACATATCCAAGCAATGAAACATCACTTGGGTTAATCGAGACAAGAAAGTTCTGTCCCCTTCCTCTACCCATTCTTGAGCTTCGAGCATCCACACTGACAGGGTAAATCATCAGAAAGCACAAGTAACAAAAATATCATGAAGCTCAAAGGTGGTTTGCCAGTAAGAGGAGCTGAATATCCCAGACGCCATCTACTACCAGAAGCCACAGAGCCAAATGTCTCATCTTCTTCCCAGACTGGAGGCGGTGTGGGGAGGCTATGGCATCCAACCATCCTGGGTTGGATCTACAATAAGCTGGGACTTTCAGAAAACTGCTTAACTCTCTGAGGCTCAGTTTCTTCGTCACCTAGGGTGACAGGCAGTTGTGTGGATTAAATAGATCTTACCTCACGCTAGTCATGGTTCAGCCATAGGAAGTGCCTTCAGCAGGGAAGGGATGCCCTACTGCTGGCTCTAACTCTACCTGCCCCATCTCCACCAGTCACATGAGGGGCCTGGGTCCCCCAGGGGTGACAGGAGGGGCTCTTCCCAAAGAGGCGGTAGAAGCAAATGCCCCATATGAAGTCATGGACTTAGCAAGGGACCACCAATACAGCTGAAAGAGAAATGGCCCAGAGCAACCCGAGAACAATCTCTACTCTGAGTTTCTGAACCAGACTCACTGGGTCTGAACTGAATTTCCACCTCTCACTTCCAAAGGGGTACAGACCTATTCACGGGCTTAAAAATATTTGTACCACTTCAGTCAGGAATTTCGTATTTTATCCATTTTATCCTCCTGATATAAGATTACACAGATATTCTTAAATGCCTGCCAGTATTATTTATAATAGTGAAAAGTTATAATTTATCTAAATATCCAATAAAGGATTGGTTTAAAAAAATTGGTGCATTCGTTTGACAAAGTACTGTGTGGTTATTAAAAATAACGTTCTTAAAGAATATTTTAGGATGTGGTGACACGATCTCAATGTAGTTAAGTGAAAAATTCAGGAATAAATTAGTATGTGTTACAATTCCAATTTTTAAAAATTTGTGCTTATACAAACTTAAGTATACATGCTATTTAGGGATACATATGTGTAGCAAGTTTATAGACAGGCAAGGCAACAACCAACACGACTCTGCAGAGCAAGGGGTTCTGCTTTGCCATCAAGGGCACATTTCCTCAGTTGCACTGGTAGCTACATTTTGTATTAACCTCGCTGCCACTTTGTATGTCTGCAACATTCATGATAAAACATTTAAAGTGTGTGTATAATGCCAAGGAGGTAATACATCAAAATGTAGCTACTGCTTTGAGGTGGGGTTATTAATGACCTCTCTTATTCACAGTGTCCAAATTTTCTACAAAGACTATGTGTTTCTTTTCATCTTTTACACTGTTTTTATCATTGAAACCATTTTTATGCCCACCTCAGAACTCATTTGTTTTTTAAGAGAGGATGCTTGGTGCTGAGCAGTGCCCTCCATCAGGGGCCACACCTGGCTCTTCCAACATCCTGTTTCCCGGGACACCACGAACCCTGGCTTTCCACTCAGGCATCGCTCCCCCGTTAGAAGTTAAACCAGAAAAGTGCTGTGGGGGAAGCCATGTCCCTGAAACCATCCCACTCGCATCCTCTGACGTGAGAAGAGATTTGTAGGCGGTTGCTAGGAGCATCCTCCTCTCTGCCATTTGTTCTCAAAAGTATAGGTTTGCCTTTTTTTTTTTTTTTTTTTTGTCCTGGAATATTTTACGTTCTATCCTGCCAGGAAGCTGGGGGCTCAGCCAGTGGCTTGGGTAAAGTAGTGGAAAAACTCAGAGAACGATTATAGCGTCAACCAGCATGGACATTCCATCACCATTTATTTTTCACCAAGTGCTGGGGTGGAGGGTAGGAGGCTAATTTTTTGAGATACGTCACCATGCCTGAAGACCCTTCCAATTCCCTTTTTAAAATGGGAACTCTTAACATGGGTCTTGGCTGAGCTCCCTGGGGCCCATGAAATCACACATCAATCTTGTAAAATTTCTGGAACCCAGATTCCCAAAGGACTCCATGACCTCCCTAAATGATGGGAGATCCCTGTCTATAAGAATAAGCTCTTTTCTTAGCTTTTGCCCTTCTATTTGGTCTCTAAGTCCAAGTTTAGTAGGAGGTTAGAAGGAAAACTATCTTCCAGGCACCTACCAAAATCTTGTCATCTGAGGCTTTGAACTAAAGCAAGATGTCAGTAGGAATGTTTGATGTTATCGTCACTCAAACACCCTGTGGGGCTCTATACATACTTTTTAATCAAGGGGGGAAGACTTCATCAGTGTTAACATCTCCCAACTCTATGTCACAGATAAATTTCTTTAAAAGGGCTGTATGTGTTAAATTCTACTACACATTAGGAGGGCTCACTGTTTTTCTGTTTTTAAAAATGAATCAAACAATCGGTACATACCAAGAGCTCAGTGTGCACACAGCACTGGGCTAGAACACAGTGGAAACTTGACTGTGATCCCCAAAGGACCCCATCCCTTCACCTAGTAACTTCTTGTTGAAAATACACATCTGATGACTATCTTTCCACTTATTAAGTGGAATCAAATTGAGAGTTACTAATATTACTTTCCCAAGCCCTCACATCCTCCCGTATGAGTCATCTGTCAGAACCCACTTTCTTTTCAGATACTTTCCACGACACATAGAAACAGTCTCAAGCAACTCTTCAGTAATGCTGCTAGCCAGTTAAGGGACTGTGACTACTGGATATCACCGTTTTAAAGCATCTCCAAGCAGCCTACAAAGGCTATTTATTAGAACAATTCATTTATTGGATTCAGCTACTTATTTAGACACTGTTGCCTTCATGGCAAAACATCTTCTCATGAGTGGCTCCACCCACCACTTCACTCAATGCAATGTACCTCCATTGAGTGCTGGTTAGGTGGGAGGCACTGAACATCAGTACCACTTCTTCTGAGGCCCTGGCTGGATCTGTCACACATCCTGTCATTTCCATATGACTGGGATTGTCAGTGAGCCTGGAACACAGCAGTCTTCATGTCTTCCAACAGCATCTAGGAGTCTAGGATCTGTCTAACTTTTACAGTTATTATAATACCATGTGACAATTTTTGGAGGAAACTCTGCTGAGGTTCTAGAATCTGTCTCCCAAGATTCAGAAAAAAATGCCAGGCAAATTAGAAAGGAGTTTGGCCATAGCTGAAGCATCTGGCCATCCCTACGCATAAAGGTAGATTTCTTTTCTATACAAGTCACTCTATCGTGACAAAACATGATATGAGATGATTAAAAACGAAAGAGAGAAATATCCTTTGCAGCTGCACCAAGAGAAAAGAAGTCAGACAGTTGATTATATGAGACTTCAGTGATCTTAAGAGAAGGCAAGGTTATTGATGCCAATCAGCAAAAAAACCAAATCACAATTCATAATTGCAAATAATCCTTTCATATAAGAGGGGTTCATGGTTTCTCGATTTAAAAAAAAAAACTTCTAAAGATATGTTTTCCTGAAAAAATAAATATAATAAATATCATGCAGTTGAAGAAATATGTTTGATGACATGTGATCTTAGATTAAAGTCTTGCCTAAATCACTACATCTCCCTGGGCTTCTAGTCTTCATTTTCAAAAGTGAGAGGACAGAACTATATGACGGCTAAGAGCTCTTTCAATTCAGAAAGTCAATGATCCTAATAATTACCAAAAAATTAAAAACATTCAAACATGCAAAAAAATTTGCTGCTATGGGACGTTTCATAGACTTCACCTGTCAATAATAAAACATTCAGCAAGTAAAGTAAAACCCAGAAGAACATCATTTTTTTGTCCTGTTACTATGGTATCCGAGTAAACTGGTCCAACGCCATCAATCTGATGGTCCAAAGACTGGAACAAACACCATATGGTGAAAAAAAGATGTCCAAGTACATTAATTAGATGCCAGCTCAGGATCACTCCATCATGGAAATTTGCATCACACAAAATTCTGCAATAATTAAAAATAACTAAAAGCATTGTTTGGACTGGTAAATAAACGTTATTGGTTGAGAACCCCATGATCCATGTTCAACAAATTTTCCGATTTTCACAGTGGTTTTAGAGGACTTGATCTTAAACATCTTTTTTTTTCCCCCCCAACAAATGAGGAAACTGAGGCCAAGCTTGCACTATTAGTTACAGGCAGAGCCAGGACCATGACTCAGCCCTTAAGTCTCAGCACAGAAGCTTTCTCATCTCACAACAATGGCGTCCATGGTTTCTGTGGAGGAGAAAGACTGGGGTCTAAAGTCGGATGGATCCACCATGCACAATGAGTGCACTCCAAGGAAGTATACGTGATGAATGACTGTGGGGAGCCCAAGAGGACCTGAACACCCACCCACCAGCCCTTCGGTAATAAGTGCAGCAGAAGCCAAGGTTGGCTTCCCAGCTGGGGGGGACAAAGAGGCCATACAAAGAAAGCTGCAGAAATTAAGCACCCAGCACACAGCCCCCCAAATTCAAGAAACCTCTTAACCTCTATTAGCACCAGCACTCGACTACCATGTCATTAAAATATCTTTAGTAAACTTCTGCTTTTAAGGAAAAATACAACAAGGCTCACATTTGGTAGGTGCCTAAGTCTGTACCAGGCAATGTGCTCAGTAGCCTCACTTTTACTGTTTTATTTGACCCTCACAATAATCCTGCCAGATGAAGTCTTTTCATCTCTATTCTCCAGATGAGAAAATAGAGACAAAGAAAGGTGTCGCATTAATGGGAAGATTAGGCTCTTGATTCAAATGAAGATCTGCTAAATCCAAAGTCACTCATTCTGCCACGCTGCTGGAGACTTCTCTCAGCCCTTGGGTACCAGCTGCCCAAGTTGGGCTGACTCACTAACTTCCCTGAAAGGGGGACAAACATCTGACCGTTGTCTTCTGGAACTGGCCTCTAAAACAGCACGGTGACATTCATCTAGATTCTCCTCAGATGCATGGATTTCATAATTCATTTTATGAGAGAAAAAAACATGAGCAATAAACAACTAGGTTTGCAAGCCAACTTGGCCGCTCAGCTTTCTCTAGTGAAGTGAATGTTTAAAAGAGTTCTCCTCAGGTCACAATTTCCATCGTCAGTAGCTTGAAGCCCCCTTAAAGTACACGGCATATTAACCAACAGATTCAGAGACAAGAGGTGCTCTCATGGCAGAGCCAGTAGAAAGCAGTGTACTTACACTTATGTCGAGACTACAGAGGCTAACAGCATCTTCATCTTGGGTGCTCTGCTTGCGTTTTCGCTGCAAAAGAAATGAAAAAGTTCAGATGTAGACAGGGATTATCTGATTATTATGATTAAGGAAAGGGGGAAAAAAGCAACCAGTTGAATGGCATATGCAATCCTTGTCATTTCTACCATGTTTTCCCCAATCCTTTAACCAATATATGTAAATGAACAATTCCAAGAAAGCCTAAGAAATCACAGGAAGCTTTTAAACTCTAAGGTAATTGGTTTACATTATTGTTCTTATCCCTGCTGCTACAATTTGTTTCTCTTTGTGTTTCCTTTTTTCCTAAATATCTCTATATATCAAGGCTCAGAAATTTAGATACAAAGTTCAGGTTCTGACTAACTTGGAAGTAGAAATTAGACTGGAAAGAAAATCAAATTCACTTAAAGATATTTCATTTTTAGAGCTCTTTGTACTTGGGTAATTTAAATTTGTACTAAACTTCATCCAGGGTCCTGATATAATCACAGAACCAGAGTGCTGTAACAAATCTTAGACATCATCTCCAGCGTTCCTATTTTATAGCTATAAAACCAAGAAAAAATCATTACTTGAATGGAAGAAAATTGAATTTGAAATGACCTTATGACCAAGGAAGTCTGCCAGGTTAGATGTGGAAAATATATTTTCTTCTTTTATAAAAGGAAACGAAACTCCATCTACAAACCATAACAAAGCTCATCAGATATATTCACCTCTCTTCTACATCCCAGCTCAACCAACCAGGCAAGTACTGCACGAGACCCTAATTTGTGACTTGCTAAGTCTCCTGATCCTACTTGGCAGAAACCTACCAAAGGACCAGAATCACTGGCCCACAGTTCCCATGGAGTCCAGAGACATCTGGAGTCTTCATCCCTAAAGAAGCTCCCCTCTTCCTCCTCCTCCATCCTACCCTGAGCAGGAAAGACAGAGTGTGGAAAGCGACCAGAACCATCCTTGTCTACCTCACTATAATTGTCCTATTATTTATTTGCTTCAGTTCAAGGAAGATTTGTTGAGCATCTACCCCAAGCCTGACCCTTCATTTGCTCCTGGGACCACAAAGACCAACAGCATGCACAGTTACAGAACTCACATTCCTGTAGAGGGACAGAACTGAAGGAATGAACTATAATGCAGTACAATCCAAACACCCTAGGAAAGTCACGTCACTTTTCTGAGTTACCCCTTCTCAAGTCTTAAGGTGTGTGTGTTGTGGGGGGGCGGACCTTAGCTTCTATTCTCAAAGGGAGAGGAGAAAATATGGTAATGCATTTTACAACTTAGCAGACTGCCTGGTACACAGTGGGTGCTCAAAACATGGGTTCTCCGAAAGCACAGTGAGGAGTAATTAGTTTGGTTTTGGTGGGGGTTGGGGAGGTCTTCTCAGAGGAGGAGACATCTGAAGAGGCCAGAAGGTGAATAAGAGTTTGCTAGAAAAGATACTGGGTGAGGACTAGAGCCTCCTGCTCCAGAGCCAGCAACCTAGATCTTCAGAACCTCACAGGTGCACGTGCTTCTATCTAGATTAGGGGAGTTCTGGGTCCTATATATTATTCCACTGAGCAGTGGAAAGATTTAGATATGAATGCCAGGAACCAGGAGGCTGAATCCACCCTCTGGGATGGTGCTCAAGGATCTGCATTAAGGAACTCTATTCTGGGGTTTTGGGTGGAGGGAGCCTTGAGAAGGTGCTGGTAGCCACCTGCCACTCGGGAGGATGTTTCATGTTTTCACAGGAACCTGACCCTCTTTGACTCATCCTCTAGTTAAAAGCAGCTCTGTGGTGTCAGTGAAGCCAATTCATTGGTTAATGTCTGTAAGGTGACTTTTTGAGGCAAGTAGGTCAAGGGATCTTTTTTTTAATTTTATTTATTTATTTGACAGAGAGAGAGAGAGATCACAAGTAGGCAGAGAAGCAGGCAGAGAGAGGGGGAAGCAGCTCCCTGCCGAGCAAAGAGCCTGATGCAGGGCTCGATCCCAGGACCCTGAGATCATGACCTGAGCCAAAGGCAGAAGCTTAATCCACTAAGCCACCCAGGTGCCCCCAAGGGATCATTTCCATGCTGGGGTAAATAAACTGAAGTCCGGGGAGATAAATAATTTGTTCAAAGTTATACGGCTACAGAATCCAGGATTCTAATTCCTGGGGCAGAACCCTTCACACACATCACTTAGAGCATACTTGGCAAACAGTTTACAACTAACTCATTTGCTCTCTGGAATGTCTGGTAGCATCTGCTTGGAGGGCTGCATTGAGAAGGACTATGTAGCACAGCAAATGGGAGAGAGCTTCAGTCAATCAGTAACACGTGCGGGGTGTAAGAGAGGGCAACAGACGCTGCTCAGGAAGCCCCTGCCCTTCCGGAGTCTGGCTGCTCTTCCCTTAAGTGGCTACAGTGTTATACCTGGGATCTTGGGAAATGCTGTGAGGGGCTGAGGCTCTGGAATAGTATCTGTAAATGTGGAAATAGTGCCTACCGGGTCAGGCTGCTATGAGGATCATAGATGATATGCATATAGCAGTTGGAACGAGGTCTAATATAAAGTAGGTGCAAAATAAATGGCAGCTCCTGTCATGTGTTCCCCAAACTGTAAGCCACACACTTACGTACTGCAACCCAGTATTGTGGGATTATAAAACTTCGTGGTGCTACAATTCCATTCCTAGAGCTCAGCAATTTTGTAATTGCTAATCAATGTGCAACACATTGATGGTAACCTGTTACCCTAAGAAGCCCACCCTGGTGAAGGAGAGGGGATAATAAGAGCTTTTTGCCTCATAGGCATCCAGACCAACTCAACACATGACCCAGCACTGGTCTCCAGAGCACCCGTCACCCCAGACACTTCCACATGCCTCCAGTGTCAAATCCAGAAGACAAATGTCCTCTGGCAGGCTTTTTAATTAAGCCATGGCCAGTTAATCTGGGATAGAATGATCTTGTTAAAAAATCCACACATTTTACAAAATGAAAGCTGAATGGATTATCAACGTGGATTTGCTTTTCAATTTCTGTTACAGGGGGTGGTAACTGGTCGTGGGCAGCAACAAAGAAGGAGCGTGATGTTTAAATTCTGGGCCTGAAGCAAAAATTTCACAAAGTATTGCTTAGTCATTTGTTCACTTGCTTTATGTTCACCAAGCACTCTGATGGGCAAAGCCCTGCTACAGGTCTGGGGAGACAGCAGTGAATGAGCCAGTCATGCTCCTTGCCCACTAATGGGAGCTAAAAAGAAAACAAAATAATTACCGATTATGATCTCTGCTGTGAATGAGTCAGATGAAGAGCTGAGACGGAGACTAGAAAAGGAGACCTAGTTTAGAACAATAATTTAATTTAATATTTTGCTTTCTGGTTTTTGGTTGACCTTCTCATCAGACATGAGCCCATGAAGGCAAGACTTGGTCTGTCCAGGTCACATTTCAGAACATGGTGCAGTATCTGGTGCATGGCCAACACCACTTATAATAGTATTTGATTGTTTTGTTGATGCCATTAGTCCTGCTCCTTTTGAGAAGCTTGTCATCTTCACCAATTACCCAGTTCCAAGAGGGGTGCAGGTGCAGGGAGTTGAGGGGACCAAATGAGCACCCCCTTCCGCCAGACTGGCCAGCCCAGTCAACTCAGGGGATGAAGGTCCCACACACGCACTGCACACCCCACCCAGGAGCTTCACAGAAGAAATCCCCAGTGGGAAATTTAAATCCCGGAGACACAGACAAATGAGCATCTCAGAAAGCAGGGGTGTGGCAGGACACTGCACTCATTTTGAACTTCACCAAAAGGACTGATAATGACAATAATCAGCTTTAGCCTATGAAACACTCACTACATGTCAATCACAGAACTAAACCTTCACATGTGTGATCTGATTTAATCCTCACGACCACCTCAGGAGGTGGGCAGGAATAAGTATTATCCCCATTTTGTAGAAGAGGAGATGGATGTTCAGAGAGGGGCAGGGACTTGCCCAAAGTTCTATAATGAGCAAGGGCAGAACCTGGATTCACTGGGCTCCAAGCTATGTGTTTCCCAACTGCACTGTTCTGTCCCAGACTCTGGAAGGTCTAGGAAAGTGTTGAGCACAAGGAGTTTGTGAGGAAACACCTTTATAACTTATTCTACCAAAGAACTGGCCTTGGGGCACCTGGGTGACTCAGTCACTTTAGTGTCCAACTCTTGATTTTGGCTCAGGTCATGGTCTCAGGATTGTGGAACCAAGCCCCACATCTAGCTCCACGCTGGGTTGGAGCCTGCTTTAAGATTCTCTCTCTCCCCCTCTGCCCCTCTCCCTTCCCTCTCTAAAAAAGAAAAACAAAACAAAACAAGAAAAGACCTTGAAGATAGTACAGCTAGGTAACATTCTGAGGTCCTTTCTAGTTTTAAAACTATCACTGCCTGCTGTCAGGTAGGCTACAGATGAACCAAGTCACCATTTTATTTCCCTTGTGTGTCGGAAACCATGGGCAGGTTACTGGGGGGAGCGGCGGTTCCTAGGCAGGAAGGACACAGTGTGAATTGTCTGCATTTACACACTTGGCCTCACATGTTCTCATCAGCCAACTGGAGGAGCCATGGACCCACCCTGTTATTCTTGTTCAGTTTACTGAAGCGAATGCACAGTCCACTTCCCTCTCAACCGTGAAAACAAAGTGCCTTGGGTGCTGTCGTCTACGCTGATTTGAGCACATGACTTTAAACCCCAGTGCCCTGTGCAGCGGGGCTATGAATGATTTTTGAATGAGTGACTGAAAGAAAGAATGAATAAAGGAGACCAGTATTTCCGAGGTGACACCCTTCCCTTCCGCTAACCACCTGGCTGCCAAAATTACATCAAAACCTCAAAAGCAAAGATCACTGAAAGCTGACATGCTTCAACCTCAGATTTCCCTGGAGACTCAAAACCTTCACATTTAAGCTACAACTCTTGCTTTTCAAATAGGAAAGGTTGTTGTTTGTTTGTTTGTTTGTTTCCTTACCAGTGAGGGCATTTATTTTCCTTAAAATACATAGACATTTAAAGAAATCATGGTTGTTCAACCATTGGTCCAAGTGCGATACTGGGGACTTCCACTCCTCCTGTGAGAAAAGAATGGCAGATCTGTTCAAGGGTGAGGCACACCCATGACCAGAGCATCTATCTGGGCACTGCCCTCCACAGGAGCATGGAGACTGTTTAAATTCTGGGCCTGTGCTTCGGGAGCAAGGAATCCAAGTATGATAACACCTCAACTGAAAGGGACCAGTCAAAGGAACCACATTATAAGTGAACTTAATGGGCACCTGAAACCTTTGTCTGAACACCTGGGTGCCTGTCTGGGACAGGCAGGAAAGGCAGTCACAGAGGGGAATTTATGGGAACAGAGGGTCTGAATGTACAATTTGATTCCTTAGCCCCACAGGTTACATTGGCAGGCAAGCACTTTCTAGAGGTGCTCGGGTGCTGGAAAAACTCATGCTTCTTGAATCAAAAAACAAGCAGGAGGCTCCTCTGTTAATTTGCAATAGAGCAAAGCCCTCAGTATGTTTGGATGTGAGGTCTGATGGGTATGTCTGGATGGATCAAGTGGACTCTGTCTGAGACTCACTACTCGTAACACTACCCTGCTATGTCAACCTTAGATCTTCACCTGTGCCCCTTCCAGCCCACTCTCATGAAGCATCACGTCTACGGCCATATCACCCTGAACACACCCGATCTCATCTCATGAAGCATCACTGTTCTTCAGGCCACTCAATGGCCATCTCCTTTAGGTCCGGTTACCTTCTAATAGCACAAGGCAGACCACTAAATCTCATTAGTAAATGGTCCAGAAACAACTACTTTTTCTGGTGTTCTGAGTGAGCTCTCTGTGGAAAGCACTGACCCTATCCTTAGCTGATCAATGTTCAGAAGAGCTGGTCCGAGGGGTGCCTGGATGGCTCAGTCAGTTAACCACCCAACTCTTGATTTTGGCTCAGGTCATGATCTCAGGGTGATGGGATTAAGCCCCACATGGGGTTCTGCACTCAGTGGGGAGTCTGCTTCCCTCCCTCTCCCTCTCCCTCTGCCCTTCCTGCATATGCGCTCTCCTCTCTCTCTTCCTTTCTAAAAATAAATAAATACATAAATCTTAAAGAGGAAGAAGATGATGATAATGATGAAGAAGAAGGAGGAGGAGGAGGAGGAAGAGAAGAGGAAGAAAGAGAAGAAGAAGAAGGATAAGGAGGAGGGGGGAGGGGGAGGGGGAGGGGGAGAAGAAGGAGAAGAGTTGGCCCAAGCCTGAATATCTTATCCTTACTGGGCTCAGCTTCCATTCTCTCTAGGCTCAAATCTTGGGATCCTTTGAGGTGTTAAGCCTTAGAATCCAAGGAGCATCACTGGGTGCTTTCTAATACACAAGGAAAGGGAAGTGCTAAGCACGGTGCCCACTGTTTAGAGGACTCTTCCAGTTAAGCCTCACTTTAACCCAGTTTAAAAACGCATTGCTGTTCGTTTTACAGTGAGGGACACTCGAGCTCACTCAACATCACAAAACTAGTAAATACTAAGAGAGGGATTCCTCTCTGGGCCAGCCTCACTCCCAAACCACTGACCTTTCTGCCACACAATGCTGTTTTCTCTTTTTATTTTTTTTTAAAGATTTTATTTATTTATTTGACAGAGATCACAAGTAGGCAGAGAGGCAGGCAGAGAGAGAGGGGGAAGCAGGCTCCCTGCCGAGCAGAGAGCCCGATGTGGGGCTCGATCCCAGGACCCTGAGATCACAACTTGAGCTGAAGGCCGAGGCTTAACCCACTGAGCCACCCAGGCGCCCCTGCTTCTCTTTTTATATTGTTTAAAAACAACATGTGCTCTATTTAAATTAATATATTAAGAATATATCATACATTTAAACACTTATTTAAAATAATACATGTTTTAAAACAATATAAAAAGGCTCCCAGGGCATTTGTGAGCATATGTCCCTGAAGGAGATTAGGAACACAAAGGAGACAGAACTGAGTTCAAAGTCCAGTTCCACCATTTGCTGTGTGGTGTGATCAAGTTACTTCTTCATCCCTTCATTCATTCAACATTTATTTATCCAGGACCTAGCATGGGCCAGGCAGTTTCCAAATGTGGGGATCTGTAAATGTCTATAAAACACTTCTACAGGCTTTGATTTCTCTATCCCAGGTCTCTTCCAAGGATTGAAGGACAGAAAATATTTTGAACTGGGCCAGGCAAAAGGCATAAGATTAAAACATGGTCATTCTTATTGCTACTGTGGCTCTTACCCTGATTACTATTATAACTGCTGTCACTGCTGTTTTGTTGTTATTTGACATTGCGAGGTGGGCAGGGTGGGCACCAGAGATGGGGATCCCGTGGGACAGTGGGTGACCTAGCGGGGACATGGCCTGACCCTCCTCAGACCACCCACGTCACATGCGGGGGTCTACGTGGACTCTCTCCGGATACCTCTAGTCACGTCTGCAGTGTCCCCACTGCTTTCACAGAGACAGGGCAAATGCGAGGTCTGATTTCATTTTAAATGGCTGAGATTGAATTGATTAGTGTTGGAACAGCCCTGTGATTTAATCACAGGGTTTTTCTATTTAATAACCAAGTGACCAGAGCAGCAAAAACGCACTGATGGAGGGAGCGCAGCTCCCGACCTGACAGCAAATGGCCCCTGATTAGTCGTTTCTAATTATTAAATTCAAACCAGATCTCAAACCTTTTTGATTTATCTCTTCGCTGGCAAACAGCTTTGGTGGTTTCAGAGGCTTAATGCCTCCCTTTTATCTACGCCTTCTTGGGGGAGAGATTAGCAGAAGGATTTTGTGTTCTTGTTCTCGGCCTTAGCTGGAGCTGGACTCCCTAAACTCATGTTCAAGCAGGGCATGGATCCACATTCTGTTTCTCTCTTGTCTGAAGCTCCAGGGGTGAGCCAGACAGAGGGACCCTTCCTCCATTTTTAATAAGCTATTGGTGGGTTTTCCTCCTCATTTTTTTTTTAAGATTTTATTTATTTATTTGACAGACAGAGATCACAAGTAGGCAGAGAAGCAGACAGAGAGAGAGGAGGAAGCAGGCTCCCCGCTGAGCAGAGAGCCCGATGTGGGGCTCGATCCCAGGACCCTGGGATCATGACCTGAGCCGAAGGCAGAGGCTTTAACCCACTCAGCCACCCAGGCGCCCCATCCTCCTTATTTTTAAAACATCCTTCTCTAGCACCCAGGAACCCTGAGCCTTTTTTCTAGACTTTTCAATGTCCTCACAGGGTAGCAAACCTGGAAATCATGGTACTCTCTGAGCCACGGGGAAATAAATCTTTACTCACATGAAATATAATTTTGCGTGCAGATGCCATTAACTATAGTTTGGCGATGTTAAGGGGGCACTAAAGTCAGACATGGTGGCTTCATACCCTAATTATGCCCTTTATTTGTTGTAGAACCTTAAGCACATCATTTCACCTCTCCATACCTGAATTTCCTCGTCTATAAAATGGGAGTACAAATGCTACTATGAGAGTTAACTAGATTAATGTGGGTAAAGAGCTTAGCACAGTGCCTGGCACACAGGAATGTCTCAAGTATTTTTTGGTAAAATTTTATTTATTTATTTGACACAGAGAGAGAGATCACAAGTAGGGAGAGCAGCAGGCAGAGAGAGAGGTGGAATCAGGCTTCCTGCTGAGCAGGGAGCCCAATACAGGGCTTGATCCCAGGACCCTGGGAGAGATCAGGACCTGAGCCAAAGGCAGACACTTAACCAACTGAGCCACCCAGGTACCCCAGGAATGGCTCAAGTATTAACTCATTAGTAGCAGAAGCCATTGCAGCAGTAACAGCAAGTGAGAGCAGGACACCAAAGGAAAAAAGAAATCACAGAGAAAATACATAAAATGTATAAGTGTCTACCCATTAACTTGATTTTGGCAAACTGGGAAAAGCCTCAATTATTGATTTTGGCCATGGAACACCTGGCCCTTAGCTTGTTTGGAAGCAGAGATGAAGTCGTCTTGGCCAATGAAAGGTCCTTTTCTCCCGTGGGAAGAAAAACATGTTCAGCCAGACAAATGGGAGGAGGGAAAAGCCAGCCAGCAGGCTGCCACCACCAGCCCTGCTAAGCAACGGGCAGTGAGATTCACTGTCATTTCTCAAACATAGACCACTTTCCCCTCCAAAACACTCACGGCCAGAGGAGCAGGTAAGGAGACAGAAAATTTGTCTACCCAGAGCAGAGGGCTGGTGAGTATGTTTTCCAGAAAGATTATCCTAGAAAAACTTCATGATGGGGAACAGTTTAAAGTGGGAGAAGGGCTGTCATTCACAAATATTTTGAACAATAGGATTTGACAAGAACCACAAAATTGAATTAACACAGCATTCTTTTCTTGACCTTCTAATAATTACTATAATTATTTTATTTTTTTTCTACTGGATCTCAGGTGCACTGAGTCGGACTAATCACTGAAGTCCTTGGTTCATGACACATTACAATCACTGGTGCTTCCCCAGCCCCTTTTTTAATATGTTTATTCATTCTTTTTTAATAGGTAATGAATGCCCATTTATTAAAATTCTTTGCATATGGAATGGTTTGAAGCCCTTATCAACAAAAATATTGTTCATATAGTTTAGGGACTGTCCGAACAATTGCTTTATTTCTAGCTAATTACTCTATGTAACCCATCAACTTAGATAGTCCAACTGTACAATTCAGAGTCAAATATGCTTATGGCCCGTGGTAATACTGGGAATCCAATTTTACAAGGAGAGTTCTCCTTTCTTTACTCATTTGTGTTCCCGCCCTTCCCTATCTAGAAAGTCCCCAAATGCATCCCATGTATTCCCAAGTAGGTCCCCAGCTGCTAACAGGCAAGCATTTAACCATAGGGAGAGCAAGGTTTCCCTCTAGCCACTGGCCTCTGGACCATCTACTTCTGGGGGCACCCTGACATACAAAGCAGAGACGAAGAACATCAGAGAAACGGCTGTACCTGCTAAGAGGCTCTGTAAATCCTGAGAACTCATCAGGACCGCCCTTTATTTATAAAAAAGTTTCCCTGGCAGAACCATAAGGTACTGCCTATCAGATTAGAACTCCTTCCCCCTCCTTCCCTTTCCTGGGTTTATAATGACAACTGTCTATCAAGAATCCACTGTATGGGGGCGCCTGGGGGGCTCAGTCGGTTGAGTGCCTGCCTCTGGCTTAGGTCATGATTCCAAGGCCCTGGGATTGAGTCCTGAGTCGGGCTCCCTGCTCAGTCAGGAGCCTGCTTCTCCCTCTGCCTGCTGCTCCCCCTGCTTGTGCATGCTCTCTCTCACTCTTTGTCAAATAAATAAATAAAATTAAAAAAAAAAAAAAGAATCCACTGAATGCTGGGTACTTTCTCTATGTGACATCCAATCTTTACAGCAGTATGAAGTAATGATTACACATGAGGAAGTTGAGGCTTAAAGAGTTTAAATGGCTCATTAAGGTTGCTCTGTAAGTGCACAAAACTAAGATTTTATGTCAGCTCTGGCTATCTGTGTAGCCAGTACAGCCGGCCCACATCCCCAGGAAGTCATTATGCCCCTGCATTACTGGGCTTTCTACAGGCCAGAAATGCCCAGGATTTAATGCCTTCCAGAGCAGCCCTCAACCTGTGATGTACTGGAGTTGGTATGTAAATAGCCCAGCTTCCTAAAGTCTGGAGGGACAACTCTTAGGCATGGTCTCAGTCCACCAAGGGGTTTAAAAAGCTCTCATGCCTGCCTTTCCCAGGGATTCTGAACATTAGGAGTTTCAAAAGCACCCCAGGTAATTCTAATGTTTGAGAACCTCTGTCTCAGATAGTGTCCCAGAACCCCCCCACCCCAGGACTGAGCTCCAGCTGCCCACAGAGCTAACCTGTTCCTGATTCCTTCCCGTACCAGCTTCCTTCCCTTCCCTGCCTCTTCCCTGCTCCCTCACTGGGGCTTCTGGAGATCGCTTCCTGAATAAACTACCTGCACTTGTATCCGGGTCTGTTATTGAGGGACTGAGCAGAAGATAAGCTGAATATAGCTTTGTGCTTCTAACACTGGAAGTGTAGCAGGAGGCAGATGAAGCCACAAAATAAACACACTTCATCAACTTGACTTTTCAGGAAGCCATGCCAGTCATTATTTGTGTATTTCAACAAGAACAGAATGTCAATCTACATGAGAGTTTAAAGATAAGTCTGGGAAGAAATTTAAAATCAAGTGACCTTCACATCAATCTTCCCTCGTACAAGACACACAAAGGGCTGAGTTCGCTTCCCCTCTGATCAGAGTTTGGGAAGGGTCCAGACGCCAGAGAGAGTCACAGCTCCTCCTTCTCCTGGCTGCGTGGTCCACCCACATAGTTCTCCTCCAGCAGAGAGGAGTCCTGATAAGGCTCTACCAGGGGGCTTCCATATATTTTTACTGAGATCCATGCACAAGGATGTTTACTGTAGTATTATTTACAACAACAAGATACTGGGAACAAAATGTCCACCAAAAGAGACTGGTTAAATAAAACTAGCCCATCTGTATAATAAGAAATACAGTGTTATTAGAAAGAATAGTGTAGAGCCATACAATATATGGAAGGACCTCCAGGATGTACTGAGTCACCAAAATGATAATAATAGAATAATAATAAATAGTATCCACAGCACTTTTTCCTGCTGTGTCAAATTCTTAAAACTAAAAGAGAACAAATACATACTCTCATGTACCAATATACATACATCCTGATATATGTATTAAACTTTTTTCTGTAAGGAAGCACATGAAACTGGGAACAGATCTGATCATGTCTATATGTCATTGTATTAATGCTGTTATAGGTAATCTGGGTAGTGAGACAACTGTCCTTTCAGTAATGGTTGTTTTCTTCTTTATATATCTCTGTACTAAAGCAAGATGACATACCGAAAACTTTTTTATTTTTTTTTATTTTTTTTAAAGATTTTATTTATTTGTCAGAAAGAGAGAGAGAGAAAGCACACAAGCAGGCAGAGAGGCAGGCAGAGGCAGAGAGAGAGGCAGGCTCCCCGCTGAGCAAGGAGCCCGACGCGGGACTCGATCCCAGGACCCTGGGATCATGACCCGAGCCGAAGGCAGCGGCCCAACCCACTGAGCCACCCAGGCGTCCCCCGAAAACTTTTTTAAAAAATAGATTCATGTAGGTAGATTGGAATTGGAGGCATCAGAATGAATTCATGGTTACACACACACACACACACACACACACACACACACACACTTATATTTTTTCCCTACTTCTATCTACTGAGAGGTGTAAAAGCATTGATACCCTAGCAGCTTTGAACACACCAAGCACCCAGACCTTGGTTTCTAAATACCATTCTCCACTAAAAGGACCCAAGGAAACTTGGAGAAAAGGCTGGTTTCAGAGCTAGGGCAGGGAAAATACAAATGAACCTGGAACATCTTTTTGTATCAGGAAGGAATGAAGTGCTCTAAGAATGACGGAGAGAGTCACCAGCTTGTAGGGATCTCACCAGTCACATCGGAGACAATCTCAGCATCAGATGAATGATGATAGTAATAGACCATAACCCACCAAATAAAATAGGAATCCAGGAGCCCATGCTGACATAAACAATTGAATGAATAAACGGCTGAGAAGGGAAATCTCTTCTGTACAGTTGGAACACTAATAAACAGAGATGAGATGATGGAGCATCAGCAGGTGCCAAAACTAGCAGGTTAACATTTCAAGACAAAGAGGAGTCTTTTATAGCTTCAATTTACTTGTTACCTAAAAAGGGTAAAAATCTGAATTTCACAATGGAGAAACTTACAAGATGCCACTTGAACTAAGTAATCAAAGCTAATGTCACCAATTCTGGGACAAACTGGTATCACAAGTCCTCTGATGTGACGCACTGAGAAAGGCATCATATCACTCCTATAAATATTCCTGTGAAAAATGCACAGCCTAAAAAAAAAATTATGCTCCCATAACTCTAGATACTTTTTAAATGCATAATCCCAATCTAAACATATAAGAAACATTTGATAAACCCACACTGAGAGACACCATATAACATAACTGGTCTCTATTCTTTAAAACTCTCAAAATCAAGAAATACCAAGAAATCCTGGGGGAACTCTTCCAGATTAAAGGAGGCTAAAGAATACCTAAGAGTAAATGCAATGCATGACCTGGAATTGGATTCTGGACCAGAAAAAACAATAGCTGTAAAAAACTGTGACCATTGGCAAATATCTAAAAAGAATGGATTAGTTAAAAAATTCTGTCAATATTAAATTTCCTGTTTTTGATCATTTGATACTATAAGAGAGGATGCTCTTTCTCTTACACTGAAGTATTTGGTATAATGGGACATAATGTCTGTAACTCAGTCTCAAACAGGGACAGAAAAATAATTTACACGCATGTATTATATAAATGTATACTATACACACACACACACATATTCTCTGCATGTGTGTGTATATACAGATGTATGTATATGTATGTATACATATCCCTCCCCTTGAAACAATGTATATGAATATGCCAACAACCTCTCTTAACCTAGCTCTTCTGAATGTTGCCTCAGGAGGCGCCTGCAGCCTCAGGAAAAGCCATAGACTGTCCATGTGCCAAAGACCTCTTATCCAGAGTTCATTAGCCCCAGTTTTCAGAGCAGTCATCACTAACTTGAGAATAATGTTCTTGGCAAAAGTCTGCAGAATAGCCATCAGGACAGTAATGTGAAAGCCAGTTACCATTTCTGATGGGATATCTGGAAAGATGTTGGCTGTGATTAGAGGGACATTTTCCTTCTGCAGCAGTCTTTGAAAGTGGAGGAGGGCCTCACCACAAACCCAAATTACAGGAGGGAGGAGAAGGGCCCCCAAATACCAGGGACATGCAGGTATTCAGGGCTCCCCTTTTTCATGGCACTATCAGGTCCTGTCAAGTTTTGAGTAAAAAGCAAAAGTTGTGGTGAGCCACAGATGAGTGCAGGGAGTGTGGGAAGTACTCAGTGCTAAATTTTCTAATCCTGAGTTTTTGCTTTAAAACCCATCCCAATCACTTTTATCCTGAAGTCTGAAACCAAGGTCTGGATTTTGCACAATCAAAGCATATTTATCCAGCATTTAATCTATTTCCCAGAAAATCAGTGTTTTGTGAATAGAATTCTTTCATGCCCAGAACTTCCCTGGACATTTCCAAGGGGTAACCCAACACACAGAAAAGGCTCAACAAATGTTTGTAGACTGACACATGTGAACAAGTGAATACAGTTGCCCACAAAAAGGCAAGTATAAAGCCATAGACTTTCCTGTCAGGAAAATCAAAATACCAAGAAGTCCATCCATAAAATTTCACTTTTGTTTCTCAGGTCCACAATATTCAATTCCGACAACAGAAACTTGGGAAGGACGAAACTCACATAAAAGAATTTCACTGTATGGGTCCATTCATTCAACAAATACTTCATTGAGCACATATTATGTGGTAGGCATTATGCATGTTAGATACATTGCTTAACAAAAGAAAAAACGGTGCCTGCCCTCAGAAACAATACAGTCTAGTTGGGGATGGAGAGTCAAGTAGGGGACAGAGACAATAAACCAGTAAGCAAACAAACAAGCTAGTTTTAGTGTACCAAGAGTTATGAAGAAAGTAAACCAGGGTAATATGAAACCTGTGAAAGGGGGTAGAGGCAGAGACACTAGAGAGAGATGTCAAAGAGACTGCCTGGAAGACAGACATTTGGAAAGAAACTTAAGTGACGGTATTGGAGCTAACCCAGCAATGATGTGGATATGTGAGGAGGAAGAGTTTTGTTTTGTTTTAATTAATTTATTGAGAGATAGAGAGAGTAAGAATGCACAAGCAGCGGGGAGGGGCAGAAGGATAGGGAGAGAGAGAATCTCAAGCAAACTCCCCGTTGAATATGAGCCCCCCCACAACCCTCCGCCCCCACATTTCACAATCCTGAGATCCTGACGTGAGGAGAACCAAGAGCCCAGTGCTTAACTAACTGAACCACCCAGACCTCCGGAGAAGGAAGAGTTTCTAAAGGCCTCTCATCATTAAAGGTTCCAGTTCTCTCCTCTCACAGTTCCCCCCACACAACACCTGACGCTTTTTCTAACAGATCAGTGCCCTTGTACATGTGGGGTTCCCATACCTGACTCCTGTTCTGGTTGGGCAGTGCCGAGGCATGCGATTGTTTACATGGAACTGTGGCAATTTTCCTTCTCAGTTTATTTAAAAAGGAAACAGGGGTGAATATCTATTCTTCCTCCTTTGTGTTACTTATAGCCATGAAAAAAGTTCTGAATTTCTGAAGACTTGTTAATTTCCTCTAAGACCCTGTAAAAATCGGTTGTTGCCCACCTCCCATCTCTACTCTCCTTCTCTCTGCTCTGAGTTCCGGCCTCCTATGATCCCAGGTCCGCTTCCTCCACACCCCCTCATGCCTGGAGCCCTCTCCCCTCCCCCCTTTCTCACAGTTAATTCATCTTTCAACTGCCAGCCCCATCAAGGAAGTATTCCAAGATGGTTACAAACGAGATTGAATCTCCCAGTTATATCCTCTCAGCATCATGTGTTTCTTCTTTGTTGTACTAAGCCATCAAAGTGTCTCCATTTACTTGTGTGATTCCTTGATTAATGTCTGTCTCCTCCCTCAGAGCGGAGTTCAATGAGAGCAGAAACCAGATCAACTTTCACACACTGTGGCACTTCTAGCACCTTCCACTGCGAGGGAAAACAGAGTTTAATGCTTTGCTGTCAGTATCTTGAAATTCTTAGAAATTTTTACAATTTTTAACATTTAAAAAATTTAGCAATTTTTTAAATGTCCAGAGCATTTTTATTCTGCTCTGGACCGCACAAATTATGTAGCCAGTCCTGAAAAAGGAAGAATGTATAGGGACACTTCTGTGATTGGTATTCATTCTGATGTAACTTCCAGGTTCTGAGGACACCATGCCTAAAAACCCAATGCAAGTTTGAGGTCTAGGCATGTATGCATTCAAATATTACACAGATATTTATTGGGCAACTCTACTTGCCCACAGAGTGGAGCCTTTCTGAGCGCAGAGCCCTGTCCATGAAGCTGGCCCTACTCTTGCCTTCCCCTTGGAGGTCCTGATCCCGTGTCGCTTACAGATGATTCTGACTCTGTTCACCCTGGACTTTACGACTCTCTGAACAGCCTAGGTTTCATGGGACAGGACCTCCCTGGCATGGGTCCAATCCCGAAGACAAGAAATTCTTTCCCTGTTTGAACTTCAGTTCTGCCTTTTGGCTCAAGTCAAAACAGAAACTCTATCTTGCAGAAGCACCTTTTTAATCTCCCTGATTTTGAAGTCCTGATTCTCCTCAGGATGTTGTAAGAGTTTGCCAGAAATGGCTCCCTGAGTTTGGCAACACTTGCCTGCTGGGTTTCAGCCAGGCCTTTCGTCCCTGCGTCTGTAAATGTTTACGTCAGGAGCCACAGACCCACAGTGTTGTTCGACTCCCTGGACATCTCCTACTGGCGAACAACTGATGAATGCCACACAATGAATTAAATTTATAGGCAAATTCAGGAACACCAAGTTTGTCAGCAAATCGTAATACCATATTGAAGGAGGGATAGCGAAAATGGAGACCAATGATACTCATCAGAACTGGTTATCACCGATACATTAGGGAGAATGCCAGAGAGAATTGAACACTCAATATATTTTTGAATTCAGAGAAAGAAAAGTGATACATTGCTTTAAACCATTTGGGTATATACCTTGGGGTAGTGTTTCCCAAAGGAGAGGTCTGGTGCCTCGGTGGTCTGTAAGATCATGTTAGGCAGAGTGCTTAGCAGCTGTCTTAGTTTGGGCTCCACACAAAGCAGATCCCGGGGTAAAGATTTAGGTATAAGGTTTTTATGTGGGAGACAATCCCCAGAAAGAACTGTAGGGAGTGGGGAAGTGAGATGGGGAAAGGAGGGAAGCTGCTTAAGTGTGTGGAGCAAGAAGATGATCCAGCCAGAAGCAGCCAGAGTTCAAACCACTGGAGACCTACTGAGAGAACAGTGTAAGACATTGTGCATAATTTTCCACTAAGGGATGAGGAGAGACAAGTACTCAATCCACTAACTCCTTCTTCTCTTTGATGCTGAAGGGCTCCTCAGGATGTTAACCCCCTTACCTGGAAGTCCCCTCAGGTAGAAGGACACAGAAAGTCATAGGTGGGTCCAGGGGACTCTGTAGGTGATATGGGTGGGGCACCAGGAGAGCCTGCTTTGCCCACAGCAGATCCCATAATAAGAAAGTCATTATGCGAGGCGCCTGGGTGGCTCAGTAGGTTAAGCGTCTGCCTTTGGCTCAGGTCATGATCCCAGGCTCCTGGGATTAAGCCCCGTGCTGGGCTCTCTGCTGAGCAGGAAGCCTGCTTCTTGCTCTGCCCCTCCCCCTGTTTGTGCTTTCTCTCTCTGTTCCTCTCAAATAAATAAAAAATTTTTTTAAAAAGTCATTATGCCTTCAGTTCACTGGCCAGTCTGAATCCATCAAAGAGAAAGCCTGAGTTTAGGCTACCACGCCTTGAATGGCCACCTAACCTTACCAACCACGTCTGTCTCTTCTGGGTGCAGAGGCTCAGATAACAGCACATAGCCAGAATAGCCACAAAATATGTTTTGTGCATATTTATTTGTCCTAATAGTTCCATTCTATTTATGGCAAGCATACTGGTTTCCCATATATTACAATAATATAAACTTCCCACCAGAAGTAAATATGGAGAAAAAATTATGTTGTTCCATAAAAAATTGCTAAGTATTTTTCATTGTGAAGGGCTAAGGTAAAAGGTGATCCACAAATGAGTGAGGTTTAGGAAACACTTTGTGGAAAATCCCCCTTGCAACTGTCATACAAAGTAACTGTCCTTGTGTTTTGCCTGTGACAAGTACAGAAAAAGCAACGCTGTGATGCCCTCCCCCCAGAATGACGGCAAGTGGACTCCTTTCTCCCTTGCCTTCTGGAGAGGATCTGTAGCCTTCTGTCTGCCCAGTCATGGATTAAAAATGAAATTCGTATCTAATAGGTCTAACTTTAGCCACAGGAAATGGGAGTGCTTGGAACCCAAAGGGTGAGCCATACTTTTGTTTGAGGATGGGCACATTATCTTTACTGAACCTTCTTCCTTCCCCTTTTTGGGAGGGGAGGGGGCGGAGGCGAAGGTTTGGGGAACAGACAGGAAGGGAGGCCTGCTGGATCTGTTTCCTGGTCTCCTTTGTGGGAGACTTCTCCCCATTCTGCCATCCGTCCCGGCACTTAAATTTATGCTACATCTCATTAGGACCAAGCAGTGCCCACTTAACAAATGTTTTATAAAAGACATTTTGATGACGGAAACCACCAGAATGAGGAATTTAAAAGCCCTATGTTTGCAAGCATCTAGACACCTTGATGGCAGATATGAAATGCTTCCGGGAAAAAAAGAAAATTTAAACATGGTTTTCAAAAAAATGTATATTTGTCTAATTTCTCCAGCTTTACTACAAAATTTGCAGAAATCTGTTTTATAAGTTTTAACAGAAGCTGACAGATCACAAGTGATGCTATCTTTCTCATAAAGATATCTGATGCATAAGTAGTAAAACAGAGCAAACAACAATTTTTAGCTGGTTGTTTTCTATTATTTTTTTTTTAAGATTTCATTTGTTTACTTGACAGACAGAAATCACAAGTAGGCAGAGAGGCAGGCGGGGGGTGGGGGGGAGAAGCAAGCAGGCTCCCTGCCGAGCAGAGAGCCCGATGGTGGGGCTCCATCCCAGGACCTTGGGATCATGGCCTGAGCCAAAGGCAGAGGCTTTAAGCCACTGAGCCACCCAGATGCCCCTGTTTTCTATTTTTTAAGGTCATCGAACTAGCTCTGGGACCTCAAGCATTTCATTTCCCTCCCTGGATCTCAGTTTCATTATCTGTGAAATGAGAGGGTAGGACCAGGTGATCTCTAAAGTTTCCTTCTGACATTGTTTGGATGCAACAACATGTGGCCAAGGAGAATGCTGAGTGGGAAACATTTTCTAGACATTCATAGAAGATTCCTGATTTTCCTCAAAATCATGGGGTATAATCTTATCTGTCAGCAATATTTTTGAAACATAAGGTCTGTGTGCAGACCCCAGCACAGCCTAGTGAACCGCACAAAGAAGGCGGCCCACAAATGGGTACTGAGTGAATGGACAGAGGCACCTTCCCTGGGCACCTTTTGAGGACCCAAGACTATGGCAGGAGGACCAATGGTCAGTGGAAGAGAACAGAATATGCAAGAGGTTAGGAGAGTGAGCAAGGGAGAAGACAGGAGAGGGAAAGACAAACATACATACATAGTCAATGCTGGTTATTTGCAGAAGTTATGTTCTATAAGGTCTCCTTGAACCGTGAGCAAGTGAACACAGGGCTAGGTTTCTGCAAGCTTCAGGTCACAACATGTTCGTTGGCTAATCAAGACATAATCTTGCTTTATGTGTGTTTCTAGTTATAGACACCCTCTTTATTATATATTGTAGATTCACTGACATTGAACTCACAGCCAACAGCACTATAACTTGTACCTAAAGGAAGCCTACAGAACACACTATATTCTCAGTAAGGCGCCCGGCAGCCATCCTGTGCTTAGACAACACTCCACTGCTGTTCTCACAGAAACTACGTCTTAAATAATGACATCAACAGTAGCACAAAATCGTGAGAAACATGGTACTAAACAGACCACCAAAAAAGACATGTGTTTACAGTCTGAGAGCGGGAACAAGAAGGCAGAACGTTACCTTGACTGGCTCAGGTGAGAAGGTACTTGTCAAGTTATTCAAATGTTTTGCTTCTCTATTCTTGTCCATGAATAACTGTGAAAGAGCTCTGGGTATCGATTTTGGGGTTACAAGTATATTTTAGCAAGTGGGCAAATATGGAATTTGTGAATGGTGAGGACGGACAGTATGTATGTATATTTATATGACTGTGTGTGTGGGTGCATGTGTGTGTGTGTGTGGACAGAGAGAGAGAGAGAGAAGTAAAAAAAAGAAAAAAAAAAGCATGAAATGAGGAAATGAGTATTTCACCCAAAAGAGCTTTTGAGTTCATGGTGGGGTCAGGCCCTGCACAGAGTGAGAACAGTGTTACCCATGGTGCCCCACACCCTTTTTAATCAGAGAGACACAAAGATGTTCAGCCCACACTGACTATATCATTTGCAGAACTCAGAGCCAAATGAAAACATAGGCCCCCCCGTCCGAAAATTAGTGAGTTTCAGGTCAGCTACAGCAGAGCACTTAACCACACAGGGAGCCCTTCTGAACACAGGAAGGACCCTATGCACCTGAACAGGTCACAGGCTAGAGAAGAAGACCCTGGCTCCAGGCCCACAGGGAGGCCTATGTCGGGTGAGGACATGTGACCGGTTCAAAGACGGCGCTCACCCCACACTACTACACTTGTTTGCCCAAAGCTTCAGGTCTTGGATCACGCCTCTGATTGGGCTTTACCCCAAACACCAGCCCAGGCAGTGCAGAAAAGCCCAATTTCTCCTCCTTTAGGGCAGATCCACCAGGCCCCAAATTACAGCAAACACCATAAGAGCAAGCAGGGTTGACGGGGTGATTTCTATCTCAAATAAAGAGTGGGGGTCCCCAATTTTTCATTCTTTCCCATATCCAGAAAACCAGAGTACAGAGCCCGCCTCTGTGCATTCACACATTCACACCCAGAAGTACGTGTGTTTTCTGGAGGCAGAGACTCTGAGTCATCCACCATTCAGACTTTAGTAGCCTGCATTGATGGTGGGCTTGGGGTTAAAACAGGATGCCATTTCACACGCATGAGATTGGCAAAATTCAAAAATGTGACAACACTAAGGGTTGAAGAAATGGGGACTCACATAAGGTTAGAGGGAGGGTCACAGACGGGGGCACAACGTGACAACTTCCGGTCAAGCTACAGATGTGCATTTCATCCTGCCCAGGATTCCACTTGCACGGAGCTACTCCAGAGTAATTCTCACAGGTGTGGGGCACTGAGCAACCCGTGCATGGATGTTCGTAACAGCAAAGCACTGGAAATAATAGGAATATCTGTTTGTGCAGAAGTGGAGGACAGGACATGCACCAACAGGACTGTCAGTCAAAACCAATTCATCAAGCAAGCTCCCTCTTTCACCCATACCTGCCCAGACCATGTCTTCACTCTCAGAGAGATACTCTGGAATGGCTAGCGCATGCCTCCTACCTCATTCATATTTGGATAGTACATTTGTTTTCCTAGAGTTTACTTTGATCCAACCAGAATCATAAGCATCCCGGGCCTTCTTGCTTTCACACCAGTGGTTCTCAGACTTTTCGGTCTCAGGACTCCTTTACAATTTTAAAAATTACTGAGGGTCCTATTGGAGAGGGTGTGTGCTATGGTGAGTGCTGTGAACTGTATAAGGCTGATGAATCACAGACCTGTACCCCTGAAACAAATAATACATTACATGTTAATAAAAAAAAATTACTGAGGGTCCTGAGGGGCTTTTGTTTATGTAGGTTACGTCTATCAATATTTACAGTATTAGAAAAAAAAAACAGAGAAATTAAAAGAAACCATTCTTGGAGTGCCTGGGTGGCTCAGTCGTTAAGCATCTGCCTTCGGCTCAGGTCATGATCCCAGGGTCCTGCAACAGAGCCCCACATCCCTGCTCAGCGGGAAGCCTGTTTGTGTTCCCTCTCTTGCTGTATCTCTCTCTTTTAAAATTTTAAATAAAATCTTAAAAAAAGAAGAGAAAAGAAAAGAAACCATTCTTTTAAAAAGTAGTAAATGTATTACTTGCTACTCTAATTAACATATTATAATGAAAATTAGGGGCACCCAGGGGGCTCAGTTAGGAGTCCAACTCTTGATCTCAACTTAGGTCTTGATCTCAGGGTTATGAGTTCAAGCCCCACGTTGGGCTACACTCTGGTCATGCTCCCTACATGAAACAACAACAACAACAACAACAAACCCCCATATTTTAATGAAAATTAACTAGGTCTTCAAAAACAAAAACACAGCGAGAAGAGCAGCATTGTTTTATACTTTTACAACTCTCTTTACTGTGTAAAGAGAGGAGAGTATGTGAGAGCTGATTCACATACTTGCTTCTGCAATCAAACCACTGTGATTGTTATTTTGGTAGACACATATAAAGAAAATCTGTTTTGTAGTGATGTTTGTTTCAAGGTCTTGGGGACTCCTAGGGCTCCATGGATCACACTTTGGGAATCACTGTTTCAAATCATTCTCCACTTTGCCCAAAGTTGTCTTCTGCACAAACACAATCATTTCATTTTCTGCTTCTTTCAAACTGCCAATGGCTGCCTATAGTCCAAAGTTTGCCCACATAACCTTTCGCATTTAGCCGTACCCATGCCTGTCCGAACTCCATACCGCCTTATTTTATATACTGAGTACTCTGCCCACCACCGGCTACAAACAGATACCAGAACTGTTCTGCTTGTTCATGTCTCTGAGCCTCAGCCTTCCTCCTGCCATAAGGACTCCTGCGCATCTTTTATAAGTCAATCCAAAGACCACCTCTGCTAGGAAGCCTTCTGTGATTCACCCTTCTTTTAGAGTTTCCTCTTTTTGTGTCTTGTTTAATTTTTGGCCAGGTAATTCAAGTGCATGAGATTATATTCCAAAAAGATATACTCTACCATGAAAAGCAGACCTCTCTCCCACCTCAGCTATCCCTCCCTCCCCCAGGAGGCAACCACGGTAATAGGCTCCTTCTGCCGGCTTCCAGAGCTGCTCTAGACAGACATAAGCACATCATCTCTTTTACCCAAATGGTAACATACTATACACACAGCTCCACACTTGCTTCTCGCCATATCTCACACAGGATTCCATGCCGCCAAACAAACACTGGCGTTGTTTTCTCAACAGTTGCCAACTGCATTTTCCAAATGTACCGTAACTTATTGATCTAGTCCTCCATTGGCCGGGTGTATGTGTGGTTTTTGATCTTTTGCTGCAGCAAATATCCCTCTACATAAACCAGTCGACACGCGTAATAGACCCTATAGCATTAACATCCAGCACTGGGGCTGCTGGGCCCAAGGGCATATATACTTGAAATTTGATAAATACGGCCAACCTGTCCTCCATAAGAAACATTCTAATTTATCCTCCTACCGGCCATACATGAAAGATGCTGTTACCCTCACCAAACAGTGTTATCCTACTTGTTAATCTCTGCCAATGGGGTAGATCAAAAATGCTACCTTGTTCAAGTATCGGTTGATATTTCTCCAACAAGATCAAATCTCTAGAGTTGTACTGTCCACATAGGAGAGCCACTAGGCACATGCAGCTGTTTAGATGTGATTTTAATTCATTAACATTGAATAAAATTTAAAACTCAGCTCCTGAGCTGTACCAATCACATTTCCAGGGCTCCATAGCCAATCTGTGCCTACCCATCCCCGTAGGAGACAGTGCTGATACCATCACTTGAAATGTGGCTCGTTGGAACTGAGATGTGCTCTATGTGGATAATATACGCTGAATTGCAAAAAAAAAAAAAAGAGAGAGAGAGAGAGAGAGAGAGAATGTAAATGTAAGTATCTTCTTAATTTTTATATGGACAACATGTTGAAATGCTAACATTTGGATATACTGGGCTAGATAAAGTATTGCAATGAATTTCGCCTCTTTCATTTTCTTCCAATGTGACTACTAGGAAATTTTTAATGATGCATGTGGCTCGAATTCTATTTCTCTGGGAGAACAATGCTCCAGAGCGCACAGTGCTCTTTTGAGACTTGGATGTTAGCATTTTCCTTTGTAACACAGAAATAAGTGTAGTCACTATTGCTATAAAGAAAAACAGACTCATCAGACTCTCTTCTTCCTCCTTGCCCTTCCCCGCCCCATGCAGACAGGGAGGGCAACAAAAAAAGAAAGGGCGCAATGGTCCCGATCACGAAATGTCAGCCCTAAAGCAAACCAATGCACTTCCCACCTGGGCAGTTACAGGCAGGAACCAGTGGCATCACTGACCCTGCGCAGGGCCTGATTTCCTGTGGCTCTTAAAACAATGCAACAGAGAACAAAGTGCCTTCAAAACAAAGATAGAAGAATGGCTCCAAATAAGATTTCCAGGACTCCGCAGGAACAAATTCCTCCCCTGCACCAACCTAACCCGCCTTCCACCCTTGCTTTGGCCTGGCCCCTTAACTTGACAAGTGTCCCTGTTTCAGCTCCAAATATCCTGCCTTCTTAGCAGCCGTACACATAGTTCTGGGTGACGACTGGAGGACGGAGTGGGAAGGGGACACCAGGGAATGAAGCTACAAGAGCGCTGCCCTCAAGGGCTCACATCACAATGGTTCTATGGAGACAATGGCATATATGTTTCTGTCATCTGTGTCTTTGACTTTGGATACGAAAGTCAAGAAAACTCAAGTTTTATAACATGATCTATAAATCTGATAGATCAGAATGACATTGTTTTCTAATCAGGTACTGAGGGAACAAGACCCAGTTGTATCTGAGCACAAGTTTTCTGCTTGGAAGAAAACATTATTTTATTATTATTACTGTTATTATTGCTGTTATTGTTGTTGTTGTTATTATTATTATTAGCTGTGTGCCTTTGGGCAAGTGAACTAACCTCTCTGGGTCTCAGTTTTATCATCTATAAAATAAAGGGATTGCCAAAGAAAATGAAAACACTAATTCAGAAAGAGATACGCACCTCCATGTTTATTACAGCATTACTTACCATAGCCAGGATATGGAAGCAACCCAAGTGTCCATCAACAGATGAACGGATGAAGATGTGGTACACACACACACACACACACACACACACACACACACACACACACCCCAGAATATTACTCAGCCATAAAAAGTGAAGTCTTGCCATTTGCAACGATCTGGATGGAGCTAGAGAGTATTACGCTAAGTGAAATAAACCAGAGGAAAACAAATACCATATGATTTCACTTACATGGGGAATTCTGAAAAACAAAACACTATTAAATACAGAGAACAAACTGGTGGTTGCCAGAGGGGAGGCTGGTGGAGAATCAGCGAAGGAGGTGAAGGAGACTTGGGGGTACAAATTTCCAGCTATAAATTAAATCACAAAGATGAAAAGTGCAGCATAGGGAATACAGTCAATAACCTTGTAACAACTCAGTATGGTGACAGATGGTGATTATGATCATCAGGATGAGCACTGAGTAATGAACAGAATTGTCAAGTCAGTATGCTGTGCACCTGGAACTAATATAACATTGTACGCCAACTGTACTTCAGTAACAAATTGTTTAATAAAGATATATAAAAAAGGGGCTGGATTACATGAGCTTTCCTATCTAATTCCATCCAAAAGTTTTGTGACCCGATGCAGATGCAAACAAGATATCACTAACCCCTTCATCTTCATTCTCTCCCTCACTTAAAAAACTCTCATTAGACCAGCCATTAATATGAGCCAGACCCTGAGCCTGACACTGGCATATAAATACGGAAAAACATCTCTTGCAGTGGATGAAGTTCTTAGGGGAGGAAAAAGAAGGGGAAGGGGACAGGAATGAATACTTACAGCAGAGTTCTTTACCTGGGGCTATGGACCTGCAGAGAAATTTTCACATCTCTGAGCAATTTTATGTAGAGAATGTTAAAAAATGCATGTGACCTCTCCAAAAGCAGAGGGCTAGGGATTTAGAGAGAGGATGACAGGCCAGGTACCATGCTAACTAAATTCTTAGTATGCGATGGGTGCTTAAAGAATTAGTAGCCAAGGCAGGGCAAAAAGGGTGTGGGAGCAAGCACACGAGGGATTTGAACCGGAATCTTTCTGGAGCAAAGCCTGCCTCTTTCCCCACATCAGGGATGATCTCGATTAGAAGCATTTAACAGGCCAAAATAGTATCCTACTTGTTTGACCTGGGATGATTGCACCTGCCCAACCAGAGGCTGGAGGATGAAAGGCGATGACCTCTATGAAACAGTCATCACCAGTCAGTGCTCCAGAGGTACCACAGGGACTCATCCATCAGACATCTGTTGAGGACCTACAGCATCCCAGGCCTTGGGCTAGATGTTCTCATTATCTTCTTCATTTACTGTGACTACATTTATCCTCCCCCAACATGGCAGAGTGCCCCCACATAAATGTGGGCCAAGTGAGTAGACAGTGATGGTCCTGGAACGGATTAATTTATTCTCCAGCAAACTTTTATATTCTCTCCTGATCTCCACGGTTTGGCACCGTCACTTGTCTGACCAATGGAATGTGGGTGGAAGGGACAGTGTACCAATTCCAAGCCGAGGCCTTAAGGGACGTCCTATAGTCCTGCTTGCTCCTCTGGGGGCATCTGACCTCCACAGGGGAAGAATACTACACATGGGTAGCTAATGGACCTGTGTGGGGCAGACCGCCCCCATCAACCCGCACATCTATGAACATAAGAACAAACGCTTATCGTTGTTTGCCACTGAGCTGGGGGGGCTTGTTACTCGGCAAAAGCTGACCGAGATGGTCTCCTTGACCCACATCCAGAGATTTCAGGCAGGGTGTGTGGCCTTGGCTTCTCTTACTTCTCATCAAGGATGGATTTCAGGGGCACTGGGTAGCTCAGTGGGTTAAAGCCTCTGCCCTCAGCTCAGGTCATGATCCCAGGGTCCTGGGATCAAGCCCCGCATCAGGCTCTCTGCTCAGCAGGGAGCCTGCTTCCCCCCTCTCTGTCTGCCTCTCTGCCTACTTGTGATCTCTGTCAAATAAATAAATAAAATTTTTAAAAAAAATTTTTTTAAAAAGGAGGGATTTCAACAGCTAGATTATTTCGTGTCCCTCTCTATCCCATTTTCTCTGGGCTTGTAATGTCCCATTCAAAGAAGACAGAAAAGGCTATAAAGACCCATAACTTGGGCATCTGGCACCCGGCACAGAGATGGGCACAGGGCTGGTTCTCGGGTACTGCTTGGTGAATGAAAGCACAGGCTGACTTTGTTCATTTTGGGGGGAATGAGCATTGTGAACACCGGTAGCAGGCCGGGTCTCAGATGCTCAGACCCACAAATGCTGTGGTCCCCCAAAGTGTAGGAAGTGGCCGGGGAGAGACACAATAACACTTGAGCCCACATGCAGTAGACCTGGACGTATTTATTATAATGTATTTTAGGGAACACATTATAGCATTTAGAAATCAAGAGTCGGATACCTAACTGACCGAGCCACCCATGCACCCCAATCATAGCTAGCTAGCATTGCTGAGCACTGACACAAGATGCACTGTTTGAATGGTTTCACGGGTATTATTTTATAAACTCCTCATGGTAACTGAGACAAATACTACCATGGTCTCCATTTTTGCAGGTGAGGTAACTGAGGCCCAGAGAGGTAAAGAACCTGTCCAAGGTCAAGTGCAGTGAAGATTTGGACCCAGATGGTCAAGCTCCAGGATCCAGGTTCTTTTTTTTTTTTTTTTTTAAGATTTTATTTATTTATTTGACAGACAGAGATCACAAGCAGGCAGAGAGAGAGAGGGAAGTAGGCTCCCTGCTGAGCAGAGAGCCTGATGCAGAACTCGATCCCAGGACCCTGAGATCATGACCTGAGCCGGAAGACAGAGGCTTAATCCACTGAGCCACCCAGATGCCCCAGGATCCAGGTTCTTAAAAGCAATGTCTCCATTGGAGAACTTGGCACCCCATGAAGTTCAGCATTGCCCAAGATTAACTGCAAAACTGAGACCTTGAACCCCAAACTCCTGACGCCCAGTGAGCAACTATCCTTGCCCCATGAGAAGCAAGCACTATGGCAACAGCACCTGTGTTTCTGGCAAGGGCTGGGTGGGGTCTGCAAAAAGCACAGGGGAAAATGGTCAATGCCACCAGGAAGACTTGGAAGGGATGAAATGGGGTCATAAACAAGGCTGCCAATCAGACACAGATGCTCAACAGGTACGGAATATGGACAGAATTATCCAGAAAAAGAGGGCTGACAGAGCAAGGGTTTTGGCACACAGGGGCTGCTTCCAGAGCCCTTCCCAAGAGACCTGCCCACCCCAGGCTGCATCAGGAACTGGCTTTCTCTAAGTGACATCCACATAGTCTATATTTAGGTCCTAAAGTCACCCATTGTTTCTGTCTGGGTGGACACGGAGGGGTCACCACCCTGACCTCGCCCTCTCCGAGTCATACCTCTGTGTGTTCTATCAAGGGAGGCCTTTTTGGAATCTGGTTTGAATCAACTTCCCCTTTCATGGCTCCCACTTGGCGTTCTGGACAAGCTGTAAAAACATGGCTGGAATAGGGGCTTTACAATGAAGTACTGACCTTCCATCGAATACGTTTCCTTTCCCTCAACAAAACCAAACCAGGGTCACGTTTATCTCTGTGGATAGATGTTTCACAGCCCCGGTACGGTGAAGTCTTTAAACACTCAGGATTCGTGTCTCCGGTGCCCACCAATAGTCTGCGGTCAGTAAGACCGGGGACGTGGATCACGTTTGCTGAGTGCTGGCTCTGTGCAAGGCACGGTTATGGCTCTTTTCATTTATTCCTCATGACAATCTTATTAAGTAGACACTATTCATCATCCCCATTTTTTGCAGAGCAGAAAAGAGACCAAGAGACATTTGGTAATATGCTTAGGATTGCATGGCTAGTAAGAGGCGAAGCTGGGACGCAAACCTACATCTGTGTGGTCCTAAAACCCAGGCCCTCAATCATTACACCCTAGCATCTCTCCACTGATACAGAACTCCCTTGGCCAAATCTCAGAAGATGGATTTATGAGATCTTTAAAGGGTTTCTCCCCTCCCTTCCTCCCCACCATATCCATTTGCCAACTGACCTCCCACACTCAGCCCCAATTCCTCCAGATCCTTTCTCTGGAGACTCTCAGAACCAAGAAATAAAAGTGTATTCAGTAATATTTTCAAGAGCAAAATAAAGGTCAACTGCCACCAATTGCCAGCCAATTACATTTTGAGTGCCAGCTGATATCCTTGGGAAATGTATGTTTAAACGCACTCATTTAACTTTGAAATAGGAAAGATATGAGAACTGTGTTTGACTTTTTGTATAAGATACTTGCATACCTTAGAGTCATATCAGAACTAAAATGAGTTTAGGGAAACTTCCATTTGACAGGTAGGGAAACCGAGTCCAGAAAAGGTAGTGATTTGTCTAGATACCTCTTAGGTAGCCACTAATTGGACCGTAGCAAACATCCACCCAAACAGGCTGATTTGCCAAATGACAGGAAAGCAAAGAATTGTGGAAGCTGCAGGTGACAGGCGCTGGCAAAAGGGCTCCATTGTTGAAATCCTCAGGCAAGACCTAATAGCCAAGAATGTCAATTCTGGATCCATTCTGCCTGAGTCTGAAGCCTGATCCACCGCTCCCCAGCTAGGTGACTTTGGGCAGATTATTTATCTTCTCTAAACCTCAGTTCTACCACCTACGAAATGGGGATAGTAAAAATAGCCAGCTCTACAGTGTCGCAGGAATTTCATGAGCTCATGGGAGCAAAGTGTTTACTCATGTGAAAAGTATCTAATAAATGTTAGCTTGTGTTGTATTACTTATTATTCATGTTGCATTAACTATCACTAAATTGTAGTAAGTCATTTTACATGTTGCCAATTTCTGTATCTCAAAGACTCAAAAAGGATTCTTTATCAGGTGAGTAAACAGCTGGAAAAGTCAGATGGGAAAGGAGAAAGACTGTAAAACCACCGAAATCACATGAAAAGATTAAAAATGTATGTCTAGAATGGTCATGTATGAGAGTTGAAATTAGCCTTACAAAAATCAGTCTCAGAATTCTGGTGAGAGTGAATAGAAAAAGCAATGGACATTTTCTTTTAAAAAATAGGGGTGGCTATCCAAAGCTTTAATGCCCACCCACAAACAAAAGGGACAGAGGGAGTAACCTTCAGGCTTCCTAACCATTCTTCAGCCCGTAGAAATGTAACATTTCCAGCCATTCCTCCAGACATAACCAAACCAGGCACCAACACTCTTTTTTTTTTTTTTTTTTTAAAGATTTTTATTTATTTATTTGACAGACAGAGATCACAAGCAGGCAGAGAGGCAGGCAGAGAGAGAGGAGGAGGCAGGCTCCCCGCCGAGCAGAGAGCCCGATGCGGGGCTCGATCCCAGGACCCCGAGACCATGACCCGAGCTGAAGGCAGCGGCTCAACCCACTGAGCCACCCAGGCGCCCCAGGCACCAACACTCTTAATGAGAACACCAGTGAGTATGAATCTCCCCTTATAATATCTGGCTTCATTTTCTCAAAGATGAACACATTCACAACATAGGACTCACTATAAGGAAACCTACAAAAAAGTTCTTCCGAGCAGAAAAAACTTCCAAAATTTTTTTCGGCCACCTTTCAACCCAAAGGAAAAGAAAAGATCTTAGAAATCCACTCTGTGACTTTAAAAAAAACTCCACAAACAAAAAATACCAGAAGGCAGATGCATCCTTTTTTTCACTCTTTTTTTTCTTGATTAATTGAAAACAGATCTCTTATAAAAATTAAAATACTAGCATCGTGGAACAAAGAGTGAAAGACACCCCCATCCCCCCTCCTCCCACTCTCTCTCTCTCTCTCTCTCCTCCAATCACAGATGCTAGAGGAAGCACTGACAGCTAGGCACTCACTTAACTCATCATCTCCAACCAAGCCACCATTGTGGTCTTAAACACAACCACACTCTTTTCTGATTCACACTAAAGTGAGAGAGAAGTCCCCCTCCATCATCCCAGGTGTTTTTAACAGCAGCTCCCTGCCCATTTGCTTGGGAGGTGAAAGCTTTGCCCTCCCTCCCGTCAGCTCCCAGCCCTGCCCAGCCAGGCATGGACGTGGGGTGCCCGTCCATCCCTGACTCTGCCACAGTGAGCTTACCTGAGCCCGGACAAAGAAGCAGCACCAAACCATGGGGCGCTCCGGCCTCATCCACGCAGAGTCCCCCGCCCCTAACTGCGACGGAGCCCTGCAAACGGGATTCTCTGAGCTGAGCAGAGCATAGTTTCCCTGAAGGAACTCCTCCCTGCCACTTGGGCTGCATGACAGGAAGTGACAGGGGGCCATCAGTTACAAGTGTCAGAAGCTGAGACCACACCAGCCAAGAGCTCCCCACCTCCGGTGGTTTCCTAGCCTGCTGCTGCTTTTTCAGAGCACTGTGCCTTTGGGCATTCGGAGGCACTCCAGAACCCAGTGTCTGGCTGGGCAAGCCCCAGCCTGGAGGAAACAAACAATGCTCACTGGGTCCCCACCTAAAGCCATGTGGGGCACTCCAGCAGCTCCAAAGAGTTCGTGGCTAGGACATCGGGCCTCAAGTCTGGAGCTTTGCAGACCCGACCTCAAACATCAGCGTGAGACAGAGAAAAGGGACACTGGGAGAACTTTGTTCAGAGCAGAATCAATAGAGTCAGCAGCCCTGCCCAGGACACAGAGCCCTCACTGAATCGTCAAGTTCATAGCAACTCAGTAAATGAGAGTGATGGTGAATACCACACCCATCCGTTTCTTTTCTTTCTTTCTTTCTTTTTTTTTTTTTCCTTAGGCAAATCTTCTCTTCAGAGCCCCCTTCCAAACAGCTCCCTCTGGAAACCTCCCTTTCAGTTTGTTGATCACAGAAGGCCTGACCGCTCTTCTCAGAATTAGTATGGAGGGGCGCTTGGGTGGCTCAGTGGGTTAAGCCTCTGCCTTCGGCTCAGGTCATGATCTCGGGGTCCTGGGATCAAGCCCCGCATCGGGCTCTCTGCTCAGCAGGGAGCCTGCTTCCTCCTCTCTCTCTGCCTGCCTCTCTGCCTACTTGTGATCTCTGTCTGTCAAATAAATAAATAAAATCTTAAAAAAAAAAAAAAGAATTAGTATGGAAATAACTCATGGCTGACATTTCTCACTTTACACAATGGGATCTCACCAGAATGAACACCTTGCCCGGTCGCCTGCCTTTCACAAATCCAAGACTTTCTGGGTGAGCCAGACTGTCTCACAGGGACCTACAAAGTTTCAGGTGAAATCCAGCCCTGTTCGACCCTGCTCCACAAACAACTTGACGGCCTCACTTCCCTGCACGGTGGTGGTGGTGGCGGCGGTGGGTCTCAAATCCCAGGAGACACAATGCCAGCGCAGCCTTCAATGATTTATTTTAAGTTTCTAGTTTCTGAGTAGTATTTGACTGGCAACTTTTAGCTACAAAGATTTAGGCAAAAGTCTCCTGGGGCTGGTTTAACAAATGCACAGATTTTTAAGAGCCTTGACTTGTCTGAGCCCTGAGTGAAGTGGGGGATCCAGCAAAGAGAGAAGAAACTTCCATCTAAGACAGGACCCTAGAGCACACAGGGGAGCAGGCTCTCCCCATATCCTCTCACAGCAGTGACTTGGCCCCTGACACAGGGCCTCTGAAGAGTGCCTCGTGCCCTGCAGACATTACAGAAGAAGGCACGGGGTTCTGGATGAACAAAGATAAACCACCCACGACTGAAGAACAAAATAAGTTCTAGGATTTGCAAAAGAGTGTTGAGGGGCCAAGAGGTAACCGAGACTAGCCAATGCATTTTTTTAAGGGACAAAGTCTGGAAAGGCTTCTTAGAGCAAGAGACATGTGGGTAGAATTTGGAGGGGTTTTCTAGGCAGGAGAATCAGCGAGGGCATTAGCAGGGATGTGCAGACCCATGGGGTACTCCGCAAGAAAAGCAAATGCGTTGAAAGCACTGCTCCCCGACAGACTCCGGTCTCGCTTCAAAGAGCTTGAAGGGGTCCTATCTGTTTGGGACAAAGAAGGAAGTGAAATCACCATGAAAAAGGCTCAGCCCTTTTAGGCAACCATCTGGGTCACCTCAAAGCCCACATGTGGTAACTACCAGGTCTGGCACTCAGGAAACAGTCGGCCATGTGTGCCAAAAACGGCAATGCCCACAAAAGGTGGGTTTCAGCTTCTCCTTGGTATCCCCTAGTTCCAAAAGCCTGACTCCCCACAAAGCAAGCCTGGGGCAGGGTGGTGCCTGGTTGGGGTGGGAGGGAAGGCATTCCTAAAAAGGCCTCTTGCCTAACCTCCTGCACAGAAGGGGGCCTGAATTCGTACAGGCCTAGAAACATGGTGAGATTAGGCAGCTCAGCTAATGAAGAATGTCAATCTCCCAAGGGCCGATGAGGTTCTCATAAGCCCTGCCGCTCCTCTCCTGGAGGATTTTCAAACACGACACTGAGTGCAGCCCCAGCAGCCAAGCCCAGGGTCACCCCCAATGAGTGTCTAAAGGGAATGTAAAATGATCACTAGACTTTACTTCTTCTCTGGGGAAAAGAGGGCACAGTCACATCAACTGATCCAAGAATGATTAAGCCTGACTTCTGGTTGCTGACTATGAACGAGAAAGAAGAACCAAAACCTGTGGGCTGTAGCACTTCGTGGAAGAGGTGAAATTGAGTGGGTCCCAGGGCAGGGAGCAGTGAAGAGGGGAACACGGGCAGGAGAGCCAGCAGATACCCCATGCAGGAGAAAGGAAGGAAGGAACAGGGCATGGCCATCTCCCCCGACATCCCTGCTTTGACCAGAAGCAAGAACTCCAGGAACGAAAATGGTCCAAGCAGAGGGCATCTTGAAGGAACATTTCGGTAATAAGAGGCTCCTGCCACACAGAGTTCACATTCATTTTTAGCTTCATAATGGAAGTTTATAAAGGAACAGGAATGTGGGTTCTCTCTACAGGGCACCTAGGATACAACCAAGTACTCAAATAGGTTTTTCTACAAATTTTTCTATTTCAAAAGTAACATGGTGTCGTTATAATACATTCAAATCATACAGAAGTGTATAGTGTACTAAGTGAGTCTTCCCAAAGGCCCTGCTTTTTCTCCACTGCAATCCCATTTGCCAGAGGCACCCATGTCAAAGCCAACTGTAGATGAAGGGGTTATAAACCCAAGTACTTTCAAGGCCGGGGACAGGTACCTGAAAGAAAAGCCTGGGTGAGCCCCCAGAGCTTATGGGGGTCCCAAGGGACTACTGGCCCAGGGTTACCAGACATTCCAGTTTTTCAAGAGAAGCTGCAAATCCCAGGTTATATCTCACAACGTTTAAATCTCACAACGCTTAAATGCTTGCAACAAATCCACCATTTTGAAAAGTGCTAAACAGGCCACACAAAACACAGATGCTGCCTGGATACAACCCAAGGGCCACCAGTTTGGCAATCCTTCTAGACATTTCCTTCTGTCTCAATGCGTACACGTTGCTATGTACAACATTTTATTTTTTTATTTCTGTTTTTCAAAAATGGAATGGTAACAGTATTCTACCACTTGCTTTTTTCACTTGGCATCCAGGGGCTCCTTCTACATCATACGCATTTTAGACTCCTACGGCGGAGCATCCCACAGTATGGAGGAACCTGCTACGTCAGCCCCTAGCCTGTGAACTGTCTGCCAACAGGAGAGCTGCTCTTGAAATCTGGCCTCCCAGTTACTTATTAACTCTGCCACCACTGAGAACATCAGTCATGATGAAAGTGCATCTGTGTGCAGATATTAAAACATCCTAAAGCCACAGTTAGGGGTGCCTGGGTGGCTCAGTCAAGTTGGGCGTCTGCCTTTGGCTCAGGCATTGATCCCTGGGTCCCGGGATTGAGTCCTGCCATCAGGTTCCCTGCTCTGCGGGAAGCCTGCTTCTCCCTCTCCCACTCTCCCTGCTTGTGTTCCCTCTCTCACTGTGTCTCTCTCTGTCAAATGAATAAATAAAATCTTTTTTTTTAAAAGCCACAGTTACTAAAACCATAAACGGTGACTGCAGATTTTTGATGTTTTAATATAAGTTGCCATGTAGTTTTTCACTTGACCTTCACAAGTATCCTGAGATAAGCCTCATCGTTATCGCTACTGTACACATTTTTTTTTTAAACAGAGGCTCAAACAGGTGGCAGGAGCCTGCCCAAGAGGGCCTAGAGGTGGCAGGGTCGGGCCTGGGGCCTGGGTGGGCTGATTTCCAAGCCCCTGGTGCAGCCATACAGCCCCTGGAGCAGACCTCTAGAAACATGCCCTAGAATATTCTGGAACTTGACATATGGCAAATGTTGGACTGCAAACCACAGGAGGAGAGGAGAATCACTAACAAATGGGATAATTCATTTCTTGGAAAGGAAAGCCTCCTTTAAAAGCCCTACTTCACACTGTCCAAAATAAATCCTACATAGATCAGAGTGAAATGTTAAAAAGAAAAAAGAAAAAAAAAAACCTATGAAATTCTGGGGGCGTAGGTTCTCAGGGTATAATATTTTTCTCTAAGTGTGTGGAGCTGAGTCACTATATATTTATAATGGGGAAATACCCATAAGGCACCTATAATACAAAAAATGGCTCCCATTTCCCCACATCTGGTTAAATAACCACATTACTAGCAAATTCTTGTTGTATGCATTAGACACCAGTGCCAAAATGTGGACCCAGCTATGGTGCCACCACATGCTTCCTTCTGGCCCTGAGACTCACACGGATGTGTTTCCTGCACTGTTAGTCTATGTATTCTACCGAATTTTCTGTTGAGAAGTTTCAAGCAGGTTTCTCACCAAAAATATTATAAGAAGCATATTCATCTGGGTTGTGGTAATTTCATGTACATAAGACAAAATGGTGAGATTTAGTAGAATTCTTCATTAAAAGTTGGTGACTAACGGTGGTTTTCTCCATGTGAATTTTATTCTGGTTCCTCAGTCTCTTCCCTATTTGTACCCAAGAAGCCATAGATTTCACAAAAGCTCAGTGATGGCCGGGAATTTCACGGTCTTTGACCATATTCCATTGATGCCTTACATTTTTATTTTCTTATTTTATTTTGTTAAAGAGAGAAAGCAGGGAGCACCTGGCTGGCTTAGGCGGTTAAGTGTCTGTCTTTGGTTCAGGTCATGATCCTGGAGTCCCAGGATCGAGGCCCACATCAGGGGGTCCCCTGCTCAGGGGGCAGTCTGCTTCTCCCTCTGCCCCTAACCCTGTTCTTGTGCTCTCTCTTTCTCTCTCTCAAAAAAAACCACAAAAAACAAAAAACAAAAAACAAATAAATCTTTTTTAAAAAGAGAGAGAGAAATAACACACATGAGGGGAGGGGCAGAGGGAGAGGGGGAGAGAGAGAGAACTCTCAAGCAGACTCCTGGCTGAGCATGGAGACAATGTGGGGCTCAATCCCACCATCCTGAGATTGTGACCTGAGCTGAAATCAAGAGTCGGACGTTTAACCGACTGACCCACCTAGATGCCCATGATACTTCACATTTTAAAAGAATCCCACAAACTGAATTGAAAACTAGGCAATGAAACAATCTCATGAAAACGGGATGGCTGCAGGGATCAAATTAAAATAGTATACTGCATATCGATTTAACCAAGATCCTAATATCAGAAAAATCATTGCTTCATGGCTCTTAGGTTTTGGATGCTACTGTCAAATTCAAGTAAGACTAAGAAAAAAAAAAATTTATGTTGCGGTGGAGAGGGGAGGTACAGGACTACTCACTGATGTTACTAGGTTGGCAGGAAGGCATCGTGCATGGCAAGTCAGTGAGAAATAAAAAGGGCTTCAAAATATTTCGAGCCTGGGAGTTACCTGTGGTCATGCATTCTTATCAAATGTCTTCATATCTACTCCCCAGTGCTGGAAGTGTGGTTAATCCACTGCAAAACTTGAACAACTACTCTGCCCCCTTCACCATGAATCACCAACAAATGGGGGGTCCAGACCCCGTCCCAGGCCAGGGCTGCTTGTACACAAGACGGTTTAACTCAAGAGACTTGGAGCATTTGAAAATGTTGATGCTCTTCTAGAGCTCTGCTTAATATCCCAGCTGAACGAGATTACAAAATGATGAGAAGAATGTGGGAGCAAACCTGGCTGCCCAAGGTCAAGAATGAATAAATAGAAAAGTCTTCATCTATGGTTTCAACACAAGAACTAAAAATAAATGAGGCTCAAACATGGAAGTCTCAACAGATTGCTAATCATGGCTAATCTTGAGTGCTTATCTTGCTGGTTTTGTTACCAGCGACTGCTTGAGCGCTGTATTTTTTCTCTCTAAACAGACCTGAACTTTTATAATCAAATTCCTCACATTATTTTGGCAACCGACACACAGACAGCTATTTTAAAAAGTGAATCAGAAATAGGGAAAGCTGCCTTCCAGTGTGCGTGGTGAAGAAGCAGCACCCTAGGGCTCCCCCTTCTTCATGAACACAAGCAAGGGTGGCCTGAAGCATTTCCACAAGGAGCAGACTGGGGTGTTAGCAAATAAGCCCATTTGATTTATTGCTCAGAAACATGGACACCCTGAGTACAGCTTTTTCAAAGGACCGTCTCTTTGTTACACTGTCAGTTCAGAGAGAAACTCCAGTGGGTTGCTGACCTCTGCCCAATTCTTAGGAAAAGGAAAGGTTTAAAAACTGATTAGCTGATATCTACCAGCCAGAGAGCTTCCTTACTTGGAAATGAGAGTTACTATTTGGCCGTTATACTGTCAAAATTGATTAGAAGTGGAAAATGTGAATATGAAGGGGGGGGGTATTCCTAGCACCTGAATATCTCAGGGGGATTTTAAACAGTAATTTGTTCATTTCAAAGAACAACCCTTGCCAAACTGAATTTCTGAGTTAGAAATACATAACAAAGGCAGAAATCATTTTTACAAAATAGTTTCTCATCCTTATTTTGAATCCAGATATCTCCTTGAAGATAATTTCTGGGAACAATTGGCTAGCTGAAATGATGACCAGTCAATTGATAGAGTAGCTTTGTGTTCTCTGGCTCTGCCATTTGCTAGTTGAAGACCTGGTAACTCCCTTAACTCCCCTGACCCTTAGTTTCCTCATCTGTAAAACAGGAATAATGACTCCATTATCCCTCACAGGGTTGTAGAGAGGTCTATAGAAATCTAACTGATAACATGTGTTTCAAAGCAGAACTGCAGATGATGGAAACATTGGGGTCATTATACTATTCTTTCTATTTTTGCCTAAGTTTAAATTTTTTCATAATAAAATATTTTTTAAAAGACAATTAAAAAAAAAAAGCCAGTAATAACTTCTTGGTTTTTTTTTCCAAGCAGAAAATGTTCCTCTTAGCAAGTTGAAAAGTTGGTACTAAATCTGAGCTAATTTGATTTTTATCCTGATTTGAATGAGAGCTGTCAACTAGATAGCTAATAAGAAAAAGACAATGGAAGTTTGCAATTTCCCATTTCCCTTCTTCCTTCCAATAGGGAAAATAAAAATATGAAGGTGGTTAAATCTTTAGTTCTATTTTACTTTTTTTTTTTTTTTAAGACAGGGAAGGAGAAGTGTGGGTAGGGCTGAGAAAAGGGGAGAGAAAATCTTGGGCAGGCTCCATGCCCAGCACAGAGCCTAGCACGGGGCTCGAACTCACAACTCCGAGATCATGACCTGAGGCAAAATCAAAAGTCAGATGCTTAACCCACTGAGCCACCCAGGCGCCCCCCACTCCCATTTACTTTTCCAATGTTATAATGCTGACTTCCTTGAAATCCCTGTCTGTCTAAAAAGTTCAAGGTCTCTACGAAAATTGCCCCCCAAGAAAATAACAAGAAATTGAAAAGGCGTGTGTGCTCCCGTGACTCAGAGCCTCCATTCTGCCTACACCACAGCGAAAGTGGTTTTTGTTTTATTTTGGTTGGTGTGTATCCATGTGTACTCAAAGAGTAAATATGGCCACTTTTTTCTTAAATCCGAATCAATAGGGAATCAATCGAACACTGGAAACCAGCAAACCAAGCGGGGGCGGGGGGGGGGGGCGGGATTCTCAGAAAAGGCTTCCAGCTGCCACCAGAGGGAAGTGGATTCTGGCTGGAAGCTCAGAGCCTTCTCCCAGTTAGTGCTCTGCTGGGGAAGCTGTCCCTTTAAGTCAGACTTCCTGGTAAGGCTCAGAGATTTCCGCCTGCAGCTTCCTGGAGACGGTGTAAGATAAACAATAAACCTCGCAGCAAAATCTTGGACAATAAGCCCCACGTGGCCCTAACGAGAAGCAATTATAAGGACTGACAATGGCTAAAGGCATTTCCAACAGGAATGCAAATCTGTGATAAACATGGGGGAAGCATGCTACCCCACACACCTGCACGAACTAAACTAATTTAAAAAAAAAGTTCTTAGCCTCTCAACAGACTGAGAAATAGTTGCTTCCAAATTTGGCACTATTTTTCTTAAATCATTGTCTAAGAGGAAGGCAGTCTGCTCTTTCTTTCTTAAAGTGCTACCACCTATTGGTGAGAGCTGTTGAGGCCAAGGGACCCCATGAGTCACCTACTCCACGTGTCTCTGTGAGGGACATTTTTAGCCCTCTGGATACTCTGCAGTTCAATTGTCTTCTTGGGTTTAAGGAGAACCCACGTTTGTTCGGCTGAAAGAGATGAGGATGCCACACACTTTCTCTCCCAGCCTCCCTTGTGGCTGTGGAAGGAGAGCATGAACTAGGCTCAGCCAATCAGATAATCCCACCCCAGATGCGGCATCAAAAGCTGGCATGCAAAGAGCAGGAGCACTGCAGACGCTATTCTTGGAGGCGGGGTGCGGTGGCAGCAGCTCACAGAGGCAGCAATGAGGGTAACTGAGAAGCCACATTACTTGGCACAAACCGTGCTACCTACACCCGCGCAGCAGTGGCAGCAAGTGTGCTTGTAGGAAACGTTTAGTGGTGTAATCTGAGCTTGTTCCGGGTTCCCTAACCCTTCCGAAATTCTCTGAGCTTCCTATATCCTGTAATAAATTTCTCTTCTGCTTAAATCAATCAGAACTGGGTTTTACTGCTAGGGGTTAGCTCATACCCACAGAACACAGGACAGGCTAAAGCTGAAGCAGTCCAGAACCTGATCCCGCAGACTGATTCTGAGCACAAGGACTGAATGGCTTCTTTCACATTTCAAATTCAATCCAAACACTGTCCCTTGGGCCACAGGGCCCTGCATCAATTGGCCCCTGTCTCCCTCCTAAGCCCTTATCTCATTCTACTCTCCTGCCAACTCCCAAGCTCTAGTCACACTTTCTGTTCCTCATTAAGCTCTTTCCTGCTCCCAGGGCCTTAGCACTTGCTCTCCAGAAAACCCTTTCCTCCAGATCTTCATGTTACAGCAGCATCTCTCTCAGTTTGGTCCCAGCTTACAGGAAGCCTTCCCTGACCAAGCTGCCTAAAGGATCACACTCCCCACCTCACCATCTCATCCCCTATCTTGACACCCTGTTGATTTTCTTTCCAGCACATGCCCTGTGATTAACTGATCTATTAATAACTTTGGCAACCACCATTGATTGGGGGCTTGCTATGCACTGGACATTAAACATTTAATTCTATGACCATTATGAGATAGGTACTTTTATTATCCTTAGTTTATAGATGAGGACACAGGCTCAGAGGGGTTAAGGAAGTTGTCCAAGCTTGGCAGTGATGGAACAGAAGTTTGAATCCAGGTCTATAACACGGGCCCCTTACCATGGTGCTCATTCAGGCAGTTGTCTGACGGTGACTAAATGAGCAGTAACCACAGTGTAGACTCTGGAGCAACAGGGCAGATCCCACACTCACGGAGCTGACAGCCCGGTGTTCGAGCCCTATCACCTGGAATTCTCTCTATTATCCACAGACCCTGCTGAGGAAAGAAATACAGCCGGGCCTGTGTAAAGAGGGAGCAGGGGTCCTTCATTCACAGAAAAGTGCCCAGCTCAGCGCTCAAAGTGTTGGGCATACAAAAAAACACAAAAAACAAAAAACAAAAAACAAAAACCTCATGGGCCAGAGGGAATGCAGACCTGCAAAAAATGTTTGCTGCTCATCCTGCCATGTTCCATGGCCTTGGAACACCAGGAACACTGAGGAAACAGCCAGGGGCAATATTCAGGTCCCACTAGGAGAAGAGCCATTTGAGCAGATCGTTAAGGTTGGGTAGGGTTTTGCTAGGCTGAGGGGAGGGGAGCCACAGTGAAGGAGAGAGGTGGGGAGATGTTCAAAGGGCCATGCGAAGCATGGGGTGGTTAAGCTGGGAGAAGAGAAGGTTGCAACCAAGGGAGAAATTCCAACTCCTCCCTGTTGAAAATGGAGAATGAGAGGGCGCCTGGGTGGCTCAGTGGGTTAAGCCTCTGCCTTCGGCTCAGGTCATGATCTCAGGGTCCTGGGATGGAGTCCCGCATCGGGCTCTCTGCTCAGCAGGGAGCCTGCTTCCCTCTCTCTCTCTGCCTGCCTCTCTGTCTACTTGTGATCTCTGTCTGTCAAATAAATAAATAAAATCTTAAAAAAAAAAAAAGAAAGAAAATGGAGAATGAGAGAAAGATTTTCAGTAAGAACAGATACACGATCAGATAGAATTCTTTTTGTCAAGAATAGTGGCCATGACTATCTAATATGGGCGATATTTCCCATGTTAAAGTACATATACATAAATATATTAGCTAAAAGCCAGGAATTTAACAACAATAACAAAATTCCACTTCTATGCTTCTCAACTCCCTCTCCTTGCTAAATGAGAAGTGAGACAAATTTCCTCTCCCAACAGGAGTTAAGCACAGCCATTCTCTCCCATAATGTGAAATTACACAGAGCTCTCGTGTCACTAATTTATGGAGCAAAGAAGGAATTCCCCTGCTACTTGACTTTACAACTCCAATCACCTCTGGCCAGACTCCTCCCATGTGATAACAGGAACCTTACCCCTGGGTTGTGTCATTAAAACGAAAGGCTGATTTTTATTTTTTTAAGAATGTACAAGGTTGAGGCACAAATGTCCTCCTGGGTTGAATGAGCACCTGGGAGCTGTGAGAGGAGTCCCCAGAACCACCCTCTGGGGCGAGGTGTGACCAAGCACACAGTGACGGGCCCTAGGAAGCAGTCTGCTAAGTTTGGAGCTAAGGAGGTCTGGGAACCCTGGGGCCCACCAAGGTGGCAAGAGTACAACATCTGGAAAGTAGATTGGAAATCAAGGCAAGCAGTTTAGCTTGGGGGTTAGGAACAGGATGTCCGAGCCAAACAACCTGAATTCAAATCCCAGTGCTTTGCTTATCATGTGACCTCTGGCTACTGACTTCTCTTTACCTCCATTTTATCATCTGTTAAATGGGGGTAATAAGAGTAAGACAACCACCACAGGGAATGCAAGCTGGTGCAACCACTCTGGAAAACAGCATGGAGGTTCCTCAAAAAGTTGAAAATAGAGCTACCCTATAACCCAGCAATTGCACTACTGGGTATTTACACTAAAGATACAAATGTAGTGATCTGAAGGGGCACATGCACCCAAATGTCTATAGCAGCAATGTCCACAATAGCCAAACTATGGAAAGAACCTAGACGTCCATCAACAGATGAATGGAGAAAGAAGATGTGGTATATATATATACAATGGAATTCTATGCAGCCATCAAAAGAAACGAAATCTTGCCATTTGCAACAATGTGGATGGAACTAGAGGGTATTATGCTTAGCGAAATAAGACAATGGGAGAAAGACAATTATCATATGATCTCCCTGATATGAGGAAGTTGAGAGGTAATGTGGAGGGTTGGGAGGTAGGAAGGGAATAAATGAAACAAGATGGGATCGGGAGGGAGACAAACCATAAGAGACTCTTGATCTCACAAAACAAACTGAGGGTTGCCAGGGGGAGGGGGGTAGGTAGAAGGGGGGTGGGGTTATGGACATTGGGGAGTGTATGTGCTATGGTGAGTGCTGTGAAGTGTGTAAACCTGGCGATTCACAGACCTCTACCCCTGGAGCTAATAATACAATATGTTAATAATAAAAAAAAATTTTTTTAAAAAGAGCATCCACCACACAAGGCTATATAAATTCCTATTTTAATATTATATAACATATTATACATAACATTGTATAATATAGTAATATAATAATAGTACTATGATCCACTTTAACCCAATTGAAGAAAGAATTTGTCAGGGCACCTGGGTGGCTCAGTCAGCAAAGCATCTGATTTCCGCTCAGGCATGATTTTTGGGTCGTAAGAGCAAATCCCACGCTGGGCTCCATGCTCAGCAGGGAATCTGCTTGAGGATTTTTTCTCTCAACCTCTGCTCCTCCCCTCAGTGCCACTCTCTCTCCATCTCTAAAATAAATAATTTTTTTTTTTAAAGAAAAATTGTCAACAAAAATGAGGGATCTGAGGAGTGGAGGCCCGGGAGCAGATGGCTGGGCAGTCTTTGTGCAGTGATTTCTGAACACCTCGAGGCAGAGTGACGGTGACACTAACATGGAACCAGGCAATTTACTGAGCCAGAGTTCGGGCCCCACCACATCTGGGCCATAGGCTTGAGAGAGTCATTTAGCCCTTAAAACCTTCATTTCCTTGTCTCTGCAAAGGGAACAACAATAGTACCCCCTTCATACTTTGAGCCAAGCCCTGGTGCTCAACTTCACAGGCATTTTTCACAGATAATCTCCCCAAGAACACTGTGAATCACATACAATTATGATGTCCATTTTACAAACAATAAAACCCATGGCTCAGAGATGTTAATCAAAGCACCAAAGGGCACACAGCTAGAGTGACCTGCAGGAAGTCTGACCCAAGCCAGCACTCTAAGCTCTTGTCAATTCTGCCGACGTGTGAAGCATGAAAAGGGTGCACCAGAGTCCCTTTGCAGGAAGAAGGGGTAACTGATATGTGCATGGGAATGGCCCTTTTAGAAGGGTGTGTATTTGCCCGTCCCAGATCCCTGCCCTTATGGCACCTGGTAGACCACGGATCTCCCCCTTGGTCAACACCTCCTATGTGCCAGGCACCGTGATGAGTGCCCATTCCATCATCACCATCTCATCAACAGGGCAACCTTCCTGGAGGCCAAGACTGGAGGGCGCTGAGGCTCAGAGAGGTTGAGTTCCTGGCCCACGGGTCACAGTTTGTCCATGGTGGCACCCCAACACACACCTGGGTCTGTCCTACACCCACTCAGACTTGGGGATGGGCCCTTAAATGTCCCTCAAGCGCCCCTCTCTCCCCCTCATTACCTCCCACTCAAAAAGCACAAAGCTGCTTATTCTGCACCAAGATAATGACCACGGGGGCCGAGCAGGGCCAAGGCACAAACTGTAATTACCGCAGACAACGATTTGCATTCCGAATCTGAAATGTGCTCAGGGCCTCACTTGAGACCTGTAATCAGCTTAGCCTCTGCCCAAACCTCTCTCGTTATGAAGACATACATGACGCACTGGGCCACAGTGGGGTTTGGAGAATATGCCTCTGCCCCCAGCGACAGCCACCTGAGGAAAAACCATGCCGTGAAGTGGCCAGGGTTGAGGGGGATTTAAACCCCAGAGAGGCCACATTCCTCCACTGCAGAACAAAGCAAACAGTAGCCAGGACAGAGGACAGGCAGGGCAAGACAGGTAAATAATTAAAGGCAGGAAATGCATTACATAACACATGGGCCTCAGTGCCCAGAGGTGGAAGGAACCCCTCTCCTCTTTATCACAGACTGCTCTCTTGTCCACGAGTCGCATGTCCAGGTGTGGTGACTCTGCTCCCCAGGACAATACAGGACACTTACTAGATCAGCAAAAGGCACATTATGAGAAAGAAAAAAAAAAATACAGTACTGCATAAGAGAAAGAGTTCCGGGAAGACCTTTCCATGCTATGATGTGGGTACTCCCAGGTGTGGAAGGAAGGTATAGCAAGGCAAGTGGTGATGCCAGAATTTTCAACCCTGCCTCTAGCCTCTTTTTACTATGTCTGAATCACAGAGGGATTTGTACTAAGTGGTAGGGTCCCAGGGATGGGTTCACTGGAATTCACTGTGGCTCTACTTTCTGTTAGTAGAAACAGAGGACAAGGGGCGCCTGGGTGGCTCAGTGGGTTAAAGCCTCTGCCTTGAGCTCAGGTCGTGATCCCAGGGTCTGGGGATCGAGTCGGGCTCTCTGCTCAGCAGGGAGCCTGCTTCCTCCTCTCTCTCTGCCTGCCTCTCTGCCTACTTGTGATCTCTGTCAAATAAATAAATAAAATCTTTAAAAAAAAAAAAAAGAAAGAAAGAAACAGAGGACAAACTGCATGTCAATTTCCATCACCCTGAATCCCGACCAAAGACATGCACAGGAAACTTCTACTGCAGCTGATGGTACCTGCAAGCTGAAGGTAAACGGCCCTAGGAATCAAAGCATTTCTCAAACCTTCATGGGCCACACATTAGCTGAGGATCTTGATAAAATGCAGATTCTGAGGTCTGGGGTGGGGCCTGGGAGTCTGCATTTCTGTTGCGCTCCCAGGTGTTATTGCTGCTACTGCCGCTTTGAGAACCTTTGCTAGGAGACACTGAGTGGCTGCAGAAAACCAAAAAAAAAAAAAAAAAAAAAAAAAAAAATTCATACTTCCTGTGTTTCTATAGTCATGGTGCCTAGCGATGATTTCACCCTAGGAGCAAAGAAGTAAACTCAAGCCCTAGATATCTTTAAAGTTCTTATCTCCAAGTTATCTCGTTGGTGGTGAACAGGATGACTGTTCCTGAAGGAAAACTTTGTTCAGATGCTATTAACTAAGGAAAATCCAGCAGATCTTCCCTTGGCTGACGTTTCTGAAATAGCACTGGATCCTCTGAGGTGCAAAGGACCTGAGGCATCAAAGGACAACATAGCTGAGCATCTTGCCTTGTCAGTGTTCTCATTCACGGATGCCTGTCCCCCATTCGGCAGTGTGGCTGGCCAGCCCACTGCAGGTGTAGTCATGTTCTAGAAACCGGGTAACCTGCTAACCCAGCCTATCAGCTGTGGCTGGGGGCACCTCAACTACTTGAGCACGACATCAACAGTCACAGACTGCAACTTCCCAACCAGACAGGCCCCTTAATAGAATCATTCAACTAATCCGATGTATTTTTTATAAAAAACTGGCTGGAGCTGGCTGCCCTGTCCATTATGCAAACAGTACACAATGAATTGCTGATAGCATCTCCTCACCGTTGCCAACATAAACCTTGCCAGGGGCAGCAGAAATAAGCCCAGTGACTGTAAGCAACAATAGTTGCATGAGATTGTTTAAATAAACACAACCAACCACAGGTAAAAATGTTTTTATCTCCTCCTATGGCCAAGCCGGAGACTTCTGCGATTGAATTCTTGTAGAAATAAAACCAGGATCAGGGGTAAGAAACAGAAGGCAGCTGAGGGGAGAATGCCAACTTCCTGTTTCTTCCAGAAACACACATGGAGATATCAGTTTTTAGAATAAGCAACTAGAACTTATAAAACCAAATTGATGGACTTACAGTGTCTGTTACTGCCTCACTGTAGGGATCTTCTTCCCTGTTCTTGTCTACTTGTACACTCTCATGCACTTTTTGACATTTGTCCTTGATTTGGGGAGTGGAACTATTTCTTAATATATTAAAGAAGTCTGACACCACCAAATAACATAAAATTACACATAAGAGATACAATAGGCAATATTAGCCTTTAGACCAAAGCTCTAAAAGAGCACAATAAAATCCAAGTGGACAAGGAAGGGAAATGAGCATTTATTAAAGCAGAGGGATCATGTTCAAGTAGGAGGCACGGTCAATGGAGGGACTTTGGTGAACCACGTCAGAATGACTCATGAAACAAGATGGAGAAGTCACTTCCTGAGCAAAAGGGGTATCAGGACAAAAGGAAGAGTGAACTGAGGACAAGGGTTTTAATGGCACATATGTAGGGCCTCTTAGTCATTCTGGATAATGAGATGAGCACATTTTAAAAAGAAGGAAAAAGACATGACATGAAGACCATAAGAATAAGCAGCAGGTTTTATTATGTTTCAAGAACAGCAAAATCTTGGCCGTTCGTACCAATAATGCAGACTTGAAAGGACTATTTCAGTCTAAAGCTCAAGTTGTTCCCTTCCTGGAGATGTTTTAGAATTTGATGATAAATGTATTAATGCATGGCAAAGGTTTGGCCCAAGAAAAACATGTTTGATTTTAAGTACACAAGCTGTAAGACAGGAAACATACCTTGGGGTGAAGGGTATTTTTAAAAAGCCAGTACCTTTTTGATCCCCAAATTACTAAGCCAATTTTGCAATCTGTAGCCCTGACTTTCAAAAATAAATGAAACCAAAGACGAAGAATGCACAGGCTACCATATTAAGCATTTTTCTTTAATTTTCCAGAAGTGGCATTCTAAAGTGTTCCCCCCAAACCATCATCTAAAACCCATCAAAATAATGTACCCCAACTTAGTAAGATGCAATTGAGTCACCTATTAATTCTTTGGAATATTAACTCTTTGGGGGATGATTTCTTTCTTGGCTGAGTACACAATGTTCATTCTTATTAAGGTGCTTTCCTCCCCTCTCAAATATCCGAGTAAGATTTATGGATTTGTTGTTGACATTAGAAAAGGAAGACAAAATTCCTCCAGTTCACCTTCGTCCAGTTCTCACATTTGAAACTCCTACATAAACAGATGCCTTATTTTAAAATTCCATCTTAAGTAACCACGGGATTTGGGCCAATTCATTGAATTCCTGACTTAGATTTATTCCTCTTGCCTGCTGGGATGATTTTTATTCTTAAACCTAAAACCTAAAACTCCACTTCAAAGTTACAGTTCAAATAGCTGTCTTCTCCCCTCAATTTTTCTTCTCCATTATGAAAATTACGTACGTGCACACACACCCTGTAGAAACTTGGAAAAGCCAAAATAAAAGAAAAAACGTCACTTCAAGCTCACATACTGGGAGGAAATCATTATTAATATTTTGGCATGTTTAATTTTTTAATAGCAGTATCATTATTGTATATACAATTTTATTTCCTGCTTTTGAAAACATAAGAAACATTTTCACTGACTCACACTCTTCCACAACATCCCCTTATGGCTGCGTAATACACACACTTACAAACAAAACACGATTCACACTGACCCTAAATTACTGGACACTTAGACTTTTCCACTTTTTTGTGTCATTACAGTGATTGCTGCACTAAATACTTTTGTGCATCAATCTTAATCCACGTGTTTGGTGACTTCTATAGGACAGATGCCTAGAAGCGGAATTATTGGGCCAATGGCCATAAATATGTTAATGTTTCTTGACATGAACAGCTTTCCAGAAAGATGATCAAGTAACAATGCCCCTGAACACCTGTGAGGGCATCTGTCCTACCTCACCTTCACTAGCATTCCAAATGACCACTTTTAAAAAAAGGCTGATTAAATCTGCAGGTGAAAAGCAACATTTTGAAAAATTTCCAATCCTCAGACTGACCTGCTGAGGTCAGTGATTTTGAATGTTCTCTCAATATCAAAATTATCTTTTTTCATCCTTCAAAACAAGATGCTCATTTTCCCCACATATAAAAAATGCAATCGAAACCACAAGCATGAGAAGAATGTAGACATTTGTTGGATATTTTCATTGGGCAACTAAGGTACCATAGTTAAGGAGCCAAGAACAGCCAGTTCGATGTACCAGTCTGTGACAGGACAGAGAGACAGCCCGTGTAGAGAGATGCTCGCAAAATAAATTCAGAATTAAATCCACTGCCAAACTTCACATGATACGTAAGATTTGAATTACTGCAAGTCCGTACCTATCAGAACGAATACAGTAGAATGTTCAACAATATATGCGGACTACATTTGAAACTCGTTCAATAGCTTTTTGTGTAAGAAATTTTCTTTCCTCCCTCTAAATCAGTGCAAATTCCCATATACATCAAGTATGTCTTTGTTTGTTTAATAGCACAGCACATGTGAAGAACACATGGTCCAGACTCAGTCTCCCACAACCCAGGGCCTGAGATGATCACTCTATAACTTGGAAAAATAGTAGATAAATGGAAAGCTTTTCTACTATCTCAGAAATGTTTTTGGTATATTTTCCCACATTTTCTTTCCAGGGAACTGGCCCCACTTTCCCCACAGTTCCTGTTGAGTGAACAAAAGATAAAAGGGGTAGCAGAGGGGGGGAAAGTTTTTATTAAATACTTGGTATGGGGACGCCTGGGTGGCTCAGTCAGTTAAGCTGCTGCCTTTGGCTCAGGTCATGATCCCACAGTCCTGGGATCGAGTCCCATATCGGGCTCCTTGCTTGGCGGGGAGCCTGCTTCTCTCTCCGCCTCTACCAGCTTGTGAGTGTGTTCTCTCTCTCTCTCTCTCTGACAAATAAATAAATAAAATCTTAAGAAAAAATTTTTTAAAAATTAAATAAATACTTGGTATGAATTATTTCATTTACTCCTTACCAGAACCCAATGAGCTAGACATATTTTCAGGTGAGGACTCTGAGTCTCAGTGAAGTTCATCCCTTGCCCAAACTGGTGAATAGCAGATGCACTGACCCTGACTTTCTAGCCGCACAGGACTGGACCAAGGAAGAAGGAAGCCCTTCTAAGAACTGACCAGCAGCCTGCCCACCACTTGGAAGGCCCAGCCAGAGAAATATGAGCTGATATGATCAGAGTTTTCTTAGGGAGTTGGGGATGCGGCACCTGAGACTACCCAGTGGGCTGTAGGAGAGCTAGCTGCTGAAAGATCCCAGCCAAATTGAGTCAGACCAGCCCAAGGTGTCCCATGCATGGAGAAGACGTTGGGAGCAGGACCTATGCATCAGAAGGGGAAAGTAGAGAAAGGAAGAATGAAACCGAGCAGAGAAATCCTGGGTTCCTGCAATTGTATATTCTCTCATTAAACAGCTTTTTCCTGAGGTAATAGAACAAGTACCTGGGTTTTGTAGGGGTTTTTTTGGGGGGGAGGGTGTTGGTTTTTGTTTTTTCGTTTTCGTTTTTGTTTGTTTTCTGTCTAAAATATCTACCAAGGACAAAGTCATGGTTACCAAAGGGGAGGTGGTAAGTGAAATGGGCGAAGGGGATTAAGAGTACACTTCTCGTGGGTGCCTGGGTGGCTCAGTGGGTTAAGCCTCTGCCTTCGGCTCAGGTCATGATCTCAGGGTTCTGGGATCGAGTCCCACATCGGGCTTTCTGCTCAGCAGGGAGCCTGCTTCCCCTCTCTCTCTGCCTGTCTCTCTGCCTGCTTGTGATCTCTGTCTGTGTCAAATAAATAAAATCTTTAAAAAAAAAAAAGAGTACACTTTTCGTGATGTATGGAAGGGCTGAATCACTAGATCGTGTGCCTGAAGCTAATATAACACTGTATGTTAGCTATACTGAAATGAAAATTTTTTTAAAAATTAAAGAAAGGTAGATTGACAATAATTAATTAATTAATTAAAAATAACCATCAAAGAATCTACAGTAGAGTTGCTCCTCACTGAGAGCTGGGGCTTGCATCAGCATCAACCCTGTCTAGCACGTCAGCATAACAAACAACCTACTGCTGTGTGCCTCTTAACGTGCCCCTGAATGCCAAGAAGCTGGCATCCCTCGGGATGTTTTCCTGCCCAAAAGTGTGTAACATGAAACAAACCAAGCCTTTAGACTTATCACTTTATAAATATAAAAGACAGAGGAGTAAGTTAAATGACATCATAAGGAAGCAACCAGATAAATTTAAATGTGAGCCCAGATCCCATAAGCAACTGGGCTGGTCTTTTCAAAAAGTCAATTATCATTTTAAACAGGAGGAATCGTGATGAGGGAAGTATTTGAGAATAAAAAAGACTAAAAAACGTAGTAACGAAATAAAATCGTTCTCAATTAGATTTTAAAAAATCCAAATAGAAGTAATGCATGGCTTTTGAATGGTTTGGGTGGACAACCAATTATAAAAGACAATTGCAGAAATATGAATATGGAATGAGTCTTAGGAAACGGGGAATTTTTAGTAACTCTCATAGGTTTGGTAATGATGTTTACTGAAATGTAGGAAACCCTTATTGTTAGGACACATATACTGAAGTATTTAGAAGTGAAGGGTAATGGTATCTGCAATTGAAATGGCTTAGTAAAATAAGTCCAGACTGCATAAACAGCTATAGATAGATACATACATCAACGGATACATAAACAGATACACAGAGCAAAATACCAGTGATTGTTGATTCCAGCCAGTGGGTTGTTCATTGCTGTCATATTTCAACTTTCCATATATTTGACATTTTTCATAATAAAAGTTGAAAAAAATAACACAGAGAATAAAAATAATAATCATGGAAACTCCTTAGAAGGGCACCAGGTAAAGTCTGACATGCCTTCTCTCTATAAACCATACTCATCAGTTCCTACCCCACCGCCAGAACAAATACTGCACATAGATCTTCAGTTTCTCCCCTGATAACTGTTGCTTGATTTTAGGAAGAAGCTACATAAAAAGTCCACATCAAGACCTAGAATTACCATCTCCCCACTGGGACTGACAAACAGCACAGCAAGTTCACCAACCCATCTAACACTGAGTTGTAAGTTCTCTCCCTACCCCCCTTTTTAATGAACAGGTTTAGTTGAACCTGTGTTAATAAAATGCATTTCCCTGATACCACTCCATGGCACCTTTTACAAATCAGAGCTATGATTTTAAACAAATCCTTGTCTGTCTCTGAAAAAGTAATCAGCCTCATTCCTCCTTTTATCCTAAATGGGATCTTAGGTCAAATCAGCCCTGAAGATACAAAAACACATCGTGTATTAGCAGCGTTGTGCACAAAACATTTCCTCCTCCCTCACAGTGCATTAACCAGGTCAGGGCACTGGTGGTCCACATGTTGCCGCTGCAGCATCTAATCCAGCTGGTTTCATTACCAGCACCTTGTAGAAGCAGCAGTAATGATCATACACGAAAAGGCTGATCCAGGAGTTGTATTCATTGAGATTTCCAGAGTTGAATGGCAGAAGGAGAGAGCCTGCGTAAAGGAAGACAAGTGTCTGGTGCCCAAAAACCAAGTAAGAGAAGAATTTTCATCATCAGGCTTATATGGGGCAGCACACCTAGAAATGGGCCTTATGTAATCAAGAAGGAATAAGCAACAGTTTTAGAAAATATTTATTTCAATTACTGAAGATGAGAAGGTGTTTAAGACTTATTTATCTTCAGAAACAGAAATATTTAAGTTAAGTATAAATAAGTGGTTAGTAAGTAGAACATGTATATGGCCAACATAGAAAGGAGAGGGTGCAGGGAACAAAAGAACCTAATATTCATAAAGCAGCTGGTTACTAAGTGTTTGTGATGCATGGTGAGGAGGTGGGGTGAGACTGGAGAGGTACTAAATATACAGGGGCACTAAATACATCTGAGCACTTAACATACAGAAGACCTTACTTTGGCTACCCCAATGGAGATATCCATTCTGGCTCCATGTGTAAACTTCAACACCGCATCATCATCATCAATTACATCATCTATGAGGAAGGCCAAGGCAGTATGTAGAAAGAAAGGACACATCAGCATTGTGGACCCCACGATCCGAGGGAATCTTTCCATCCCGCCTGCATTCTCTCTGCAGTGTGTTAATTTCCTCCAGCTTTTACCCCCCTGCTTTTCATTGTGTGTTGGTTTAACGGACAGTGTGGTTTGAGCACTTGAAAAGGGGGCGAGGGGGTACACAGAGTCACAGTGAGCTAAACCAAATTCAATCCATCGAATAGACCACTGACGGTGAAGAGGAAGAAGTCAATAGGAGAGAAGGAAAGTCAGTGACAAACCTTTTCCAACCACCCCCCATGCAAAAGGCTTTAATCCCTACCCCCAGCTTTTCACGTGGGCAGGAAATAGAAAATATAATCTAACAGGGAGGGGAAAAGGAAAATGGAAGGGGACGTTTCAGCTTCAGAAAAGGGATTTTCCAAATAGGTGTATCCCCTTGGTTCTCAACATTACCATCTCCTCCCACATCTGCAAATAGCATGGTCTTTTGAAGGTGACAAGATCATTGCCCTGTTACTGTTTGTGTAATGAAAGCTAAATTTGATTAAAATGAAAAATTAAAAAATAAAAAATAAATTAAATGAAAAATAAAAAGTTCCATAAGAAGTCACAAATTTGGCAAACTACAAAGCAACATGCAACTGATACTTGGGCTATTTTCTATTTAAAACCCAAGATCAAGCTCCAATAGTTTCCAATATTATAGAAACATCCTTGAGCCATTTCAGAATGCAGTTTTCCAGGATCTGCTATTATTTCAATTAACCCAGAAGACAATTATGTCTTGTGTCTTACCAGCAGTCTATTCTTGCCCCCAGGTTAGACCTTCATGGTTGAAACAAAACAAAACAAAGCAACATAACTAAAAGGACCACTTCGAACCAAACATGAAAGAAGAGGAGTGTGTTTTGTCCACCTGAAAGCCAGACCCTGAGAATCAGGATGACTATCCTTTACTGTGGGAGGAGAAGACTTCTGTAGACAAGAATTGTTAGTATCTGCCTAGTGCCTCTCCCCTTCTTCTGGAAACTGTCTCCTTCTTCTCCACATCACTATAGTTTTTTTTGTTTTTTTTTTTTTAAAGATTTTATTTATTTATTTATTTGACAGAGATCACAAGTAGGCAGAGAAGCAGGCAGAAAGAGAGAGGAGAAAGCAGGCTCCCTGCTGAGCAGAGAGCCTGATGCGGGGCTCGATCCCAGGACCCTGAGATCATGACCTGAGCCAAAGGCAGAGGTTTTAACCCACTGAGCCACCCAGGTGCCCCTCCACATCACTATAGTTAACATAGGAGCCAACACAGTGGTACAGCAAGACTCCACTTCCAGGGCTACTGCTGACTGGTCCAGGAATATCCACCTGACCTAAGCTGGACCAATCAAAATCGCTCTCTAGTAATCTTGGTTCAGAGAGCAAAGAGGTTGCTCTGTGCATATGGTTGCATTTCCACAGCAGAGAGAAATGGAAGAAGTCGGTCTGCAGAGAAAATGCAGCAAATAACAGAAGAATCCAAAATCCTCCGGGATTCCTGGTGCCCAGTTCCAGTGGCTTCTAAGGCCCCACTTCATCCCATGAGATAGTCCCCCAGACCTCTGTAATTTTTTTTTAAAGATTTTGTTTATTTATTTGTTTATTTATTTAATTATTTATTTGTTAGAGAGAGAGAGAACAGGCAGGGGGAGCAGCAGGCAGAGGGAGAAGCAGGCTTCCCGCTGAGCAGGGAGCCCGATGCGGGACTCGATCCCAGGACCATGGGATCATGACCTAAGCCGGAGGCAGACGCTTAACTGACTGAGCCACCCAGGCATCCCCAGACCTCTGTGATTTTTAAAACTTTTCTTGTTTAAGCCAAATTGAGTTGTTTCTGTCACCTGCAACTAAGATTTCTTAACCCAGAAAAATAAAGTCAAAATTATCTTTACCCTGCGTAATTCTGGAACACAAAAGGGAATGATCGATTAACAACCTAAAATAAAGGCATCTATAAATTCTGCCTCCAAAGTTCAGAATTTGTACTACTGTCAGAAAAGCCACTATGTCCCCAGAGACCTCAAAGGTGACCAAAAAAAGAAACTGCTTTTGAATCTAAAACTGAGCTTCAGTGTGCCTGACATATCGTTGGTGTCAGCAGACGGAAGATGACAGGGGCTTCTGCTCACAGGTGTCAGCAGCTGCTGGCTGGCTGGCTTCTCTGCTGCCCAAAGGGAAATGAGGCAAGAGGGCCCAGCGGAAACCAGAGACAGTCAGTTTTTCCTTTTGAGGGGGCATCTCACACGGAAAAGGCATCTCTGAAACACACGTATTTAGGAAACAGTCATTTCAGGTGTAAGAGAACTCTAGTTACAAGGAGCTAGTATTTTCTGCACACTTAACCAGATGGAAGCATTATTCAGATCACATTACACCCATTATAACTAAGTCTCACGTTTTGAGAAATGGCATTACTGTCCCCATTCTGCCAATGAGGACTTGATGCTCTGAAATGTGCTTTGTCTTGAGTTTCCAATTGGCATTGCGCCTTCAAAGCAAGTGCCTTTTCACGACGTATGCCTTTGTTGTGATGGCCAAGGACTGTCCACCAAACTCAGAGTTCACCCTGTGAGTGCACTGCGGCAGCCTTGAGCCTATTGGAGGTGGGGGGTGGGGGAGGGTGAGGAGGATGGTGAGACAGGTGGGGGCAAATGTCTTACTGCCCAGCGGGGTAGGTACCTGCCTCTTCTATGCGCCCAGATTCGATCAGCCCCCAGATGTTCTGCCAGAACACGTGTTCAGTGATGCACCCTGATGTTCTCTAAGCGCCAGAAGTTTTAAAATAAGCCTCTTCTTGCTTGTGGAAGGAGTTTATGTTTAATTATTATAAGTTTTGTTGTTTTTGCTAATTATAAAAGCAATATATGCCCTCTCTCAAAAACTCACACCTTGCCAAAAACGGAACTACCATAGCAACAGTTCCCTGGTACCACCCAGGTTGTCAGTCAACAGTGATATTCCTTCAGACTTTTTTTGGTGTAATAATATGTTCTCTTCCTATACAGGGCTATTTTGTTTTTGTTAGTTTTCTTTTTCTTTACTTACTGGTTTAATCCTAAACATATAGTTGTATACTATGTGCTTCTACATTACTCACACTTTCAACCATCACACGCCTGAGAGCACAGGCTGCCTGGGTTCAAAAGCTGGGTCCACCACTTTATTGTTGTGCAAACTTGGAGATGGGTAATTAAAATTCAGGGCCTCAGTTTGCCCATCCAGAAACTGGGTATAATAACAGTATCTATCTAATAGGGTTGTTGGAGGTGTGATGACTTGTAAAGCGCTAAGAACAGTAGCTAACAAATTCCAAGAGCTAAATAAATGAAATACATTATTATAGTATTGTTTTTATTTATTTTGTCATTTTGAAATATTTCTTTTTTATTTATTTTTTAAAAGATTTATATTTATTTGAGAGATAGAGAAAGAGCAGGGGAAGGGGAGCAGAGTGAAGTCTGCTTGGACTTCAGACTTCAGTCCAAGCAGACTTCACACTGAGCCAGTGTGGGGCTTGATCTCATGACCCTGAGATCAGGATATGAGCTGAAACCAAAAGTTGGATGCTTAACCAACTGTGCCACCCAAGCACTCCTAAAAATATTTTTTTTTTTTAGATTTTATTTTTTATTTTATTTGACAGATAGAGATCACAAGTAGGCAGAGAGGCAGGCAGAGAGAGAGGAGGAAGCAAGCTCCCTGCCGAGCAGAGAGCCCGATGCGGGGCTTGATCCTAGGACCCTGGGATCATGACCTGAGCCGAAGGCAGAGGCTTTAATCCACTGAGCCACCCAGGCGCCCCCTAAAAATATTTTTAAAGTATGAGTTACAATGAGCAACTTGACTCTGTTTACTGGTCATATGTATTTTCTCTTCCGTGCTGTTTATTTATACCCTTCAACTACTTTCCTACTGGGTTTTCAGATTTGTGTTATTGTTTTGCAAGAGTCCTCTGTATATTAGGGAGGTTAGTAATTTCACACTGAGGAGAAGTTCCCAAAGGTACAGGCAAGGAACATGGGCTTTGGAATGAGGCGAGCTCAGGTTAGAATCTGTCCGTGACCCTGAGCAAGCTGCTCCACATTTAAACCTCTGCCCAGTGGGCAGAATTCTAGCAGGGCCCCCCAAACCCCCAGCCCCTAGTGTACACATGTATAATCTCCTCTCCTGAGTGCAGGCAAAACCAGAGAATGTGAGGAGGTATCACCCCTATGATTAGACTACTAATCACTGACTTTAAGATCAAAAGGAAGATGATCTGGGTGGTGATCCAATCTGGTGACTCCTTAAAAGGAACTGGGCTCCTTCTCAAGTCAGAGACGGGAAGCATAAGCGATATTTGATGTGACGCGGAGTCTCCATGGATGGCTTTAAAGACGGAGGATGCCATCAGGCAAGGACCTGAGAGGGGCCTCTAGGAGTTAAGAGCCTCCCCTGGCTGACAATTTGCAAAGAAATGGGGATGTCAGCCCTAAAACCCCAAGAAACTGAATTCCCCCCAAGAACCTGAATAAGCTTAGAAGAGGCTTCTGTGACTCAGGTGAGACTCTACTCCCGCCGACACCTGCATTCCGGTCTTGTGAGACCCTGTGCGGAGAAGCCAGCACACCGTGCCCAGACTTCCAACCTGCAGAACTGGGACCTAATGAACAGCTGGGGTTTCAAGCTGCTAAATTTGCGGTAATTTGTTGTGCAGTGATCGAAAACTAACACACTCTACTTCATCTGTGAAATGAGGATGAGGCTCTCGGGATTGTTCTGGGAAGTAATATATGCATAAAGCACTCCACACAGTGCCGGGTGTGACCTACGTGAATGCCAGGTGCTAGTTACCTGGGAGGAACGGAGCTGTTATAATGGCATTCATCGTGACAAATACAAAACTAGGTAACAAATTAACATTTTCATTAAAAAAAAAAAAAAGGAGGGAAGATCAAACCTTTCAAAAATGAGGTCCAAAGGAGTAGAAGGGAACTAGAAGAGATTCTGGGTGATGGAAGTTTACCATAGCATACTCACTCATTCCTAACATTTTAAAAAAGATCTTCATGTCTAACTTCTTTGAAGAAAAGTCCATGTCACCAGCCTTGTTTAAAGAGGCAATATGTGGGGTGCCTGGGTGGTTCAGTTAAGTGTCTGCCTTCAGCTCAGGTCATGATCCTGGGGTCCTGGGATCAAGTTCTGGGTGGATTCCCTGCTCAGCAGGGACCCTGCTTCTCCCTCTCCCTGTTCCCCTCCCCCCTGCTTATGCACGCTCTTTCTCTCTCTCTCAAATAAATAAATAAAATCTTTTAAAAAATAAATAAAGAGGCAATAGCTCTAATGGCCTGGGGACAGACAGTCCCGGGTTCAAATGCTGGCTCTGTCACTTACCACGGCTGTGATTTTAGGCAAGCCAGCACATGTGGGGTTCTGTGTCCTCACCTTGACGTGGGAATAAATACATCTACCATGCGGGACTGCCACGGCCTTGCCCGGAGCTGATGTTCAGTAAGTGGAGGTAAATACACCTAGTAAGGCTGCAAGAGAGAGAATGCTGTGCCCCCTTCACTGCAGAGTGGACAGTGAGGTCGCAATAAACACGGGCCTGGCCGTGCATGTATTGAGTCTCAGAGACTGTCACTCTACTAAGTTGTGAATTTTAGAACATTCCAGAGTGACCTTCAGGAAATATTCAGTGACACTGAGGTTCAGGCACTTGCTTCCAAACACAGCACCTGGGATGCATCAAGGCAGCATGGAGCAGGCACAGAACCCACCATCGGAAAACCAGGTTCTAGCTCTGACCTCCTGGGAAAGACCAGGAGAGATTTGGTAACAGCATCAAACTCTTCCTTGGAGCCAATGACCCTTCCCTACCTCAAGTGGCTCTCATGGCACTGTCCTGACAAAGTCCCGTCTGTCTAGCTCTCTCAGAGGGAACACATGACCAAGGCTTGTCTGTCTTCTTGGCGACAGTGATCGGCCAAGACGTAGCTATGTGACCCAAACCAGGGCAGTTCGAGTCGTTCACTAGGATTTCATATGTGGACCCTGGAATCAAAAGCTTGTCCTTCCTCTGGGAATGAGCTGTTGCTTCTGGTCATCCTTTCCCTCCAAAAGAGTTCAAATGTAGTATGCAGGATAAAACCAATACCCCAAGAGCAACAAAGCTGAGAGGGAGTATCCCTGGATACTGTTGTACCTGAAGCCTACCCACACCTCAGTGTCCCTTAGGCACATGAGCCAATTAATTTCCCTTTCCAATTGCGCTACCTTTAAGTGAGCTTCTATTACTTGCAATCAAGAGTCATGACAAATATATTAGGTTTTATTTTCCACATCTGGAAATTAAAAGGTTGGGGCTATAATGCCCAAAGCTTCAGAGTCTAGAAATTTCTCCCCAAATGGCCTGGGCAAGAGTAAAGACCAGGCACTGGAGAAAGAGACAAGACAAGCAACAGTCATGAAATTTGGTTGCTATTTAATGGAAACGTCAGTTCTAACACCTAAACAATGCCTTGTAATGGAGCAGTAGGGCTTGCTAAGTATTTCCTAGTTAATTGGTAGGCAATGGTAGGAGATTTGTTCCTAAGATTTCCATACTTTTAGAATGAGTTTCCTCCTTGAGTCTGTCACTCTTTCTCTCTCACCTAAAAGGAGGAGCTGTAGTAAATATTTACACAAGGAAGGGTGGAAATTCTGAGCTCAGCACTGTCCTGACCAGATGGGGACCAGATGTGCAGTAAGCCCTGACGGAAGCACTTAGCAACAGTACTGCAGGGTCCCACCTTCTTATAACTGTCATTCTGCTCTGGTTTTACTCACAATGTTCCTACCATAAGCCCCCCCCCCCCACCAAACCTCCTCTTGGTTTCTTTCTGTGAGCATATGCACAGCACTCATGGGTCTGGTGAGAGATGGGCATGACCTGACCTCTTGTTCAGGAAGGTGGGGGAGTCAGGTTGGTACCTCCAAGGGCCTCTGTCTGCTTCAGCAAGGATAGGAATCAAGAGACACAACCTGCACTTAATAAGGACAACTCCTATAAAGGGCTAAATCACTTGGTAGGTAGAAAGAATGTCATCCATGGGTCACCAGCTCTTCCTAAACCTCTCCACAGCCAAAAACTGTAGCCCCCCCCGCAAAAAAGGAAAACCACAAAGCCTACTCCTAATGCCTTGAGGAGTAATGCAGATCTGCAGTGAATGTTTCTGGTTCAAAGACAAGAAGTCTCCCTCTTGGCTTCTTCTCTAGAGTGATGTGGTTCCTTGTCCTCTCACCTTTTACCATCCATCTTCTCCAACCACTTCTCCCCACCCCAACCCCAAAATCCATCAATGCCCAGAATATAAGTGAACTAACATAGGGTCTTTATTTTTTACATGCCAAAGAGGAATGGAATTATGAACGCTTTTAATGGTTTCCTCTGCCACATATATAAATAAGGAAAATTTACTAATGCACAGATTCTAAAACCTTTCTTTCTCAATAAAGAAGAAAATAAAGCATTCACAAAAAGCATGCCCTGCCCTAGGACAGCATGCACAGCTCAATCTAACAGGCCTGGGAGTCACATTTCATTACAAAAAATGTATTAGCTAGATAATGCCTCAAATGTCCTCATCCTGGCATTCTGGGTCCTTCTTGTTCTTCAGTTCCAATTACCATAATGATGGTTACAAAGCATGGCCTGGCTGGGAGTAAGGGTATTTCCACTTGGTAGTGTTCCCTCCTACCCTCTCCGTGTCAGGGAGGATTATGCTCCAAAAGACATGGAGAGATCAGTTTGGCCAATCCGGCAACTGATCAAACCTCAGACCATCTCCCTCGGGCATATCTTGATGTCAGTTTGTCTAACTTTACCAATAAGCCCCAGGGGCCAGGAGAAATCAAAGCAAGGACAAGGGACCAAAATAAACACCACAGCTGACCTAACCACCTAACAGACTCTACTCACTCCAACAATTTCAACTATTTGGGACAAAAAAAAAAAAAAAAAAAAAAACCTTATGAGCTGGCTAAGAATTTGAGGGGAGCTAGGAAGCTGAAATCAACAATGCATGAGATTTTGTCCCCTATTTGGTTGCAATTAGCCAGGGACAGTTTGTTTGTTCTTCTGCAATGATTCCCTAATTCCAAAGGTTACCATGCAGGGTTGAAGCTATCAAAGGGTCACTTAAGCCAAGGATGTACCTAAAGGTTCTTTTGAGCAGCAATTTCTATAAACAGAGTTGTGCTCAAAAATCCACAAAACATTTTTGAAGGGAAAACAGTTGGAGAGGTCTTATAGCTATAGGTATGGTAACTAATTGTCCCAGCTTGCCTGGGACTTCCAGTGCTAAAACCAGGACAATGGCTGGCAAACTTGGGTGGCTGGTCACCCTAGATGTACCACAAGAGTTGGCTAGTGACCACTGCTGAAGCAGAAGGAAGGGTAGGGTATCCTGAGGGGAGGCCAGAGACAGAGAAAAAATAAATGTCTTCCCCAAAAGGCCCACTTGTTCATAAGAGGTCTAATTTCTCTACAGCTCAAAATTGACAATAAATGTCAACTATTCCAAAGTGTGTACAAACTATCTTGTCAACAAGGATTAATGAGCAATGACTACGGGAAATGCCACCAATGCCATCAACTCACCTTAACATAGTCTCCAAGCGCAGCAACACATCAAAGACTCTGAGAAGTCTTGCAGTGGTGAACATACTTAATTAGGTGCTCTCAGTGTGCCCCATGTTTATTTGACCACACAAGGTTTTTCACACCTAATGGTTATGATCATCCTACTGAACCCACTCAGAGGAATGGGGATCTTATCCGTAAAACCATAAAGAGCTTAGGAGACACACGACTTACATTCCATAAGACATGCCCATCTATTTAAGAGGTACACATTTCTCTTTGTACTCAGTGAAAAGCATATTGTAAACGTAGCGAAAACAGAGCCATGCTCTATATTTATTTTTAATAACACACTTGGGGAAAATGACTAAGATCTATGTAGGAGACTAAAGAGGAACTCAACTAGAAAAAACAGTGCTGAAAAGACCAAAGACGTGAGCTTGAAACACGGCTTCAAGTGGACTTTGTGTCCGATGGATGTGAAAGATTTATTTATTCATTCAACAAATTGATTAAGTATGTAGGTACAAGGCCCAGGGATCCAATACTGAGCAAGAGAGAATGACAAGGTCTCTACACACCAGATGCTTGGAGCTTCTAATCTTACATTTCCATGGGCACTATCTTATCCCAATAATGAGAAGGAAGTGCAGGGGTCCATAGGAGGTGGCTGAGTTCAGAAGGCTTCCCCACCACAGGCGATGTCAAGGCTTAAACCTAAGGGATGAAATGGGTGGGCCAGTTGCAGTGTAGACAGGAGTGTGGACAGGATAGGAGTGCAGTGCTGGACAGGATAGGAGTGTGGACAGTGTGTCCACATCCCTTCAACCTAAGGGATGGGAAGTGGGTGGGCCAGTTGCAGTGTGGACAGGACAGGAGTACAGTGCTGGACAGAAAGGGCTCTGTTCTAGGCAGAAGGAACAATTCAGGCAAAGGCTGGTGGTGAAACAGAGCTCTTAACGTTCTTTACACACGCAACAGTCTTTTTCCTAAGATCAGAGCTAGGATTCATTTTAGCACATGTCAGGGCTTCCATACACTTTATTATTATTGTTTTTATTACTATTAATATTATTATGTTAAGAAAGAAAACTTTGCATCAAGAGGAGATTAGATCTGACTATACAATTTTAAGGGTCTATGGTTTTATGATTGGGAGATTTTTATGATTTCCCTTAAAAATCTGTTTAGAGCTTACAGACTTCTCCTTCTGGAAAACAAAGCTCCCCATGAAGTCGTAAATCTACATATTAGCAGATGGTACATTTCCGATTTCTTTTTTCTTCGCTGTGCACTGGGTCCCTCCAGGTTCCCAAGAAAACGGGCACAATGCCTCCCCCTCCTCTACTCTGACTTGGCTTCTTCACCAGATGCTTCCAGGAGCTCTAGACCTACAGGGCAAACGAACATCGGCGGGTGCTTATAATTGAGCCACTTACATTTCCTAACCAAGCCACAACCCCTGATACAAAAGTGATTTCTCCAAGTGCTAAAACACAGCTTTTTTGGCAAAGACCAGTTAGTAGAGCCAACCCCAACAGCCCCAGTCTCTAGAGCAGACAGAAAAGGGTGTACAGCTGCGGGACCACGCCCGGGGAAAACACTTACCCCTCTGAAATTCCAGGCTTTAGGGGAGGGGAACATGGGGAAGTTGTTTTGCCGCTGCCGCCTAGGCCTAGAAGAGGAGAAAAGACAAAACAATATGCTCGTCACGCATGGGTTCGACACTCAGAGGAAATCACCGACTTCAAATGTAGTTTCATCAGAAAGAGAGAGGCCTGGAGAAATGGCCCAGGCTGATGAGGCAGCTGGCCTTTTCTACAGCCCCACAAGCCTTTGCAGCCAAATGCACCCCGAACTCCTTCCCAGTCCCCCAGCGCAAGAGCTCCAGAGTACCTTAAAAATAGTCAAGCGCCCCCTCCTTAAAAAAAATCAAATCGAATCTAAAATTCAACCTGGTTGCAATGAGGTTGCAAGGGCCAGATCAAGCTCCCGATCTTGATCTTTATTTCTCACACACAAGCAATTCCCAAACGGACATCATCAGCTGGTGTTTGTTTACAGCTTCAGCTGCGCCTGGAACTCTCCCTGGTGCAAGCCGCACCTGAGCTCGACTTTTAGGAGGACGGTCCACAGGACACAGAGCCGCTGCCTTGCCAGCCGGGACCGGTTTCCTCACCAATTAACCTCACCCCATGAGTCGGTATCCTTACAGGTGACAGAGGCAGGCTCCGGTGGGGTCAGCCCCAGACATGGATAAACAGCACCGGGAAGGAGAGCAGCAGCAGCAGTGGGGCTGGGCAGCTCTAGGCACCCCAGCAACACACTTTTCTTCTTCCCTGGAGAGTGAATCCAAGGCTGAACCTGCCAGCAGACCTCCAGAGACACCTTTTACAATGTTTTTATGGAGTAATAAATTACTCCTCCCAAAAATGTTGTGTCTGTCAATATGGAAATCAAATCTCATGTTTGCCTCCCTGAAAAGCATTCCTGAGAATGGTCCATCTTGGACTTGCCCTGAGGCTTCAGTCACTGATGTGCAAAAAGGCACAGATGTTCCTCTGGTTCACTGACATACGGAAAAGGGACCAGGTTGTTGGTTTTTCACAAGATAGCCACACCGTTCCTTCCACTTCCCTGCCATAATCAGCAGTGATGCCAGACAGAAGTGACCACTGCACAGGCTTGAGTCAGCCTCGAGCAAAAATCTTAGCTGGCTCTCCCATACAAAAGAGATGAATAAGCAAAATGCAAAGGGATTATCGTAAGGGCAGCAGCTAACAGGTCTCTAGACTTTATAGAGTTAATCTCATTGATTCTCACGCCCTGAGCTAGGGTTCGTCATTGCACCCATTTAGTAGATAAGAAAACGGAGACCTAAGGATATTAAGTGCAACTATCAGCACACAGGTGAAATCAGGATTCTGATCTCAGCTGTCTGATCTCAGATCTCACGGTGTTTTACCAGCTGTGTGACCCTGGCCATGAGGCTTCATCTCTTGGGCTTTCACACTGCTTCTGTGCAAAACTGGGAGAAATGATACCCAGTACGTACATAGTCAACAAGGGATGAGGGTTCTAAGTCCAGGTCTATCACTGCTAAGTTCTCAAAGACGTCAGCGCAGAGCCCCTTCCTCTCCTCCCAAATTCTGGCTCCAAGTACAGCCTTCGACCAGGGACACAGGACTGACACAGGAAAGCTGGGAGAACTCAACAAAAGCTGTGTCTTTATATCCAGTCCCACTTCTGCCTCACCCTCCTCCTCACCCACATGTACGACAATAAAAACCCAGGCTAATAACACCTCAAGACACATAGAACACGTGGGTGGTTATTTAAATTTAATACACTTCTCTATTAAATAACATGTTGGTCTAAGTTATGCTAAAAAAGCATCTCTCCCTTGAGAGAAAAAAAAAAAAACAACTTAGAATTTAACAAACATCTCCCTGGATACTGTTCTCTCCTCTCCCGGGTTATAATGGGGCTTGGCTTCCCTAATTATTTGATGAGCTTCATGGCTTCCAAAACAACCACATACAGCAAGCAGAACATTGTGAGTAAATGGGCCCTTGTTTTATATGTTGCGGTCCCCAGAAAATTATGATCACAATAATTAACAGCGATTAAGTTACATGATGAGCCTGGGACCGTGCTAAACACTCTGCCTACAGAATTTAAGTCTCACAGTAGGATGGGTTGTTATGTTACAGAATATTGCTAGTACATGAGATACAGGTAGTTACAATGGTGCTACATAATATTTTATATATGTATAAGTAGATACGTACAAATTTATAATACATAATACATTAGAATGGCAATATTTTTTTAAATGCTTTTATTTATTTATTTATTTATTTATTTATTTAAAGTAAGTGTTTTGCCCAGTGCGGGGCTTGACCTCAAGATCAAGAGTCACAGGCTCTACCAACAGAGCCAGTCATGTGCCCCAGCATTTGACACTTTTAAATAAATACTACAACTTTGTATCCATAACATTTGCATATAATATTATGATATAATGGGGGATATTATCATTATACCACCTTAGAGATGGGATAAACTAGGACTCGGAGAGGCTAAGCCACATGCCAAAAGTCACACAGCTGATAGGTGGCCAAGCTAGGATTCATAACCAGATATGTCTGCCTCTAGATTCAGAAGATGTAGCCCTTCTCATACAGAAAGAAACCCCACCAAACAGGGCACGGCGTGCTTTTGGAAGAATATGGCCTGGGGGACCCTTGGGGGAGGGCACCAACTTAGCAGGGCCTTACACTAAGAAGCCTCATAGGCAAAGAAAAGGGATCAGAGCAAATCTGTTGAGCCAGGGCCCTCTCAGGCAATTTGGACACACCCCTCGTGGCTAAGGAAACTGCCAGGTAACCTACCAAGAGAAGGACTGTCCCTAATTGTAGGCTCCCCGCAACCCTTGTATTCCATCACCAGCCAGGCTTCTTGATCATTCACATTAGCTGGGACCCCTTTAACAGTCTAATCTGGCATCATAAGAGTCTCCTACTAATATCCTCCTTCTCCCCAGCCAAACACTAACACCCAAGTGGCTTTAAAGGACTGCTTCAGGAAGGGTAGCTGGGTGGTTGTTGGTTAAGTGTCTGACTGTTGATTTCAGCTCAGGTCATAATCTCAAGGTCCTGGGATTCCGGCCTGTGTTGGGCTCCCTGCTCAGGAGGGAGTCTGCACATCTCCCTCTCTCATTCCCCCTGTCCCTCCCCCTCCCCAATCCCTCCTGGAGCACACATCCTGCCCACACATGCGTGGTTAAGAAGCACAGCCTGTCCTGCCGATGTCAGGAGGACAACGCTGACCAGTAACCACCCACTTCCACGGAGGAACCCAAGGGAAGCCAGGGGTGGGCATGCAGTGGGAGAGAAACCACCGAGACAGGACGGAGAGCTTCTTGCCTGGAAAGAAGCTATAATCCATAGGAAAGGTTGGGAAGAAAAGTCATAAACATTCCCTCCTCCAGAGAGCTTATGGTAGACATGGAGAAATGCCCACGAGAGAATCAAAAACTCAGGATTCAAGACGCATTTAGGGAATGATCTCAAATTCAGGTGTGTGTGCGGCTGGACTCACACAGGAATAAGCTCAGTAGCAACAGGCCTTGGGGTTAGCAACAGAACAGAGGATTTCCCGCCACAGGAAAACAAATACAACTTTTTCCCACCACCCTGGGAAGAGGCTTAGTGACCATTTCCAGAGCAGCTCCTAAGAGTATGGGTTTCAGAAGCATCTGCTGCCCATGCTTTATGTGGGGCTAAGAGCCTCGTGTCTGGGGCAGGACCAACTTGGGGCTCTAAGAGTGGCTCCCTCTCTTTCTTGCTGGGGGACTTCCACCAGGCTACCTACTCTCTACGTCCTCTGAACCTCCATTTTCTCATCTGTAAAATGGGGATAATAACCTCTCTTCACAAAGTTGAATTTACTATAGAAAATGGCAGAGAATCTGGCACTTGCTAGATGCTCAAATTAGCTATTACAGTAGCCCCCCCTTCTGCATGAAAGGTTGTTTCAGGGACACTTGGATGGCTCAGTAGGTGGAGCATGTGACTCTTGATCTATGGGTTGTGAGTTCCAGCCCCACCTTGGATGCAGAGCTTGCTTTAAAAAAGGGAACATTTGGGAGGAAGCAAGATGGAGGAGTAGCAGACTAAAATGGCATCAGGTCCCAGGAGTTCCGCTAGATAGTTATCAAATCATTCCAAACACCTAGAAACCCAACAGGAGATAGAACAGAAGAAGAGCAGCAATTCTAGGAACAGAAAATTGACCACTTTCTGGAAGGTGGGACATGCGGAGCGACAGGAAGATAGACCATGCAGGGAGGGGCTGGCTCCGGCAAGCAGTGGAGCAGTGGAGCACAAAATCAGAACTTTTAGAAGTCTGCTCCACTAAGGGACACCACTCCAGAGGCTAAGTGGGGGTGGAGCTCTAGCAGCGACAGTGTGGTCTCAGGACCTGTGGGGTCACAGAAAAACCAGGGGTGTCTGAGTGTAGCAGAACTCACAGGTATCAGAGCCAGGAAGCTGACTACAGAGACAGCCAAGGAATGAGCTCTCAGCTCAGGGTTACCTTAAACCGTGACCCAGCAGCAGGGACCCCACAGGCAGCAGATCCGGGGAAACCCCCTCCTTCTTCCTCCATGAGGAGAGGCATGGGAGCACACAGCAGGAATCTGCTGGATTTGGAGACTCCAAACAAGGCCATGCGCCAGAGATAGAAACACTTGGTCACAGGCTGGGTGAGCTTGGAGGACGGCTGGAGACCAGGGAGATGGGAGGGATTGACTGCTTTTCTCCAAGGGTGCACTGAAGAGTGGGGTCCCAAGCTCTTGGCTCCTCTGGCTGGAGAATGGGAGGCCGCCATTTTCATTCCTGTTCTCCAGAGCTCTATGGAAAGCACTCAGGGAACAAAAGCTCCTGAGAGCAAACCTGAGCAGATTACTTAGCTGGGCAAGGGTAGTGCAATTCCGCCTAGGGCAAAGACATTTGAGAATCACTGCAACAAGCCCCTCCCCCAGAAGATCAGCAAGAATATGCACCCAAGACCAAGTTCACTATTTAGTGAGAACTGCAGAACTCCAGAGCTAGGGGAAAGTAACACATAAAATTCATGGCATTTTTCCATGATCCCTCAGTCTTTCAAGTTATTTTTTAAAATTTTTTTCTTATTCTATTTTTTTAACTTTTCCTCTTTCCTCTTTTAACATTTTTAAAAACTATTTTATCTTAATAATACCTTTTTTTAAAAAAAATCTTTTTAAATTTTCATTGTTATAGTCATATTTTATCCCTTCATTGTATTTGACCTTATTTTTTGTATACATATAGGATTTTTTTCTCTAAAATTTTGGGATACAGTTTCTCCAATAGATCAAAATATACCCTAAATCTAGCACATGGCTTTGTTCTTGTCTCCAGCCTGATCATATTCTCTCCTCTCTTTTTTTCCCTTTTTCCAACGAACTTATCTTCTCAATTCCTTTTTTAGAATCTTTTTAAAAATTTCCATCTTTACAGTCATTTTCCATCCCTTCATTATGTTTATCTTTATTTTTATATATATATATGTTTTTCTTTCTTTAAAATTTTGGGAGGTAGTTTCTTCTAAGAGACCAGAGTACACGCAAAATCAAGTGGGTGGTCCTGTTCTATTCACCAGTCTAATATATATATATTTTAATTTTTTTAACTTTTTTATTTTTTCCCCCTCTTTCTTCTCCCCCGGTTTTGGGTCTCTTCTGATTTCGTTAGCGTATAGCGTATATTTTTCTGGGGTTGTTGCCACCCTTTTAGTATTTTATTCTCTCATTCATATATTCTTATCTGGATAAAATGACAAGGTGGAAAAACTCACAAAAAAAAAAAGAACAAGAGGCAGTATCAACGCCTAGGGACCTAATCAATACAGACATGGCAATATGTCAGAACTAGACTTCACGATGACGATTATCAAGGTGCTAGCTGGGCTCAAAAAAGGCATGGAAGATATTAGAGAATCCCCTTATGAAGAAATAAAATCCCTTTCTGGAGAAATAAAAGAACTAAAATCTAACCGAGTTTAAATCAAAAAAGCTATTAATGAGGTGCAATTAAAAATGGAGACTCTTATGCTAGGATGAATGAGGCAGAAGAGAGAACAAGTGATATAGAAGACCAAATGACAGAATAAAGAAGCTGAGCAAAAGAGAGACAAATAACTACTGGACTACGAGGGGAGAATTTGAGAGATAAGTGATGCCCTAAGATGAAACAATATTAGAATAACTGGGATCCCAGAAGAAGAAAGAGAGAGGGGCAGAAGGTATATTGGAGCAAATTATAGTAGGGAAGTTCCCTAATATGGCAAAGGGAACAAGCATCAAAACTCAGAAGGCACAGAGAACCCCCTTAAAATCAATAAAAATAGGGCCACACTCATCATCTAACAGTAAAACTTACAAGTCTTAGTGACAAAGAGAAAATCCTGAAAGCAGCTCAGGACAAGAACTCTGTAACATACAATGGTAGAAATATTAGATTGACAGCAGACTTATCCACAGAGACCTGGCAAGCCAGAAAGAACTGGCATGGTATATTCAGAGTACTAAACGAGAAAAACATGCAGCCAAGAATACTATATCCAGCCAGGCTGTCATTGAAAATAGAAGGAGAGATAGAAGGCTTCCAGGACAAACAGAAATTAAAAGAATTTGCAAACACCAAACAAGCCCTACAGGAAATATTGAAAGGGGTCCTTTAAGCAAAGAGAGAGCCTAATAGTAGTAGACCAGAAAGGAACAGAGACAATGTACAGTATCAATCACCTTACAGGCAATACAGTGGCACTGAATTCGTATCTTTCAATAGTTACTCTGACTGTAAATGGGCTAAATGCCCCAAACAAAAGACACAGCGTATCAGAATGGATAAAAAAAAAAAAAAAAAAAACCAAGACCCATCAATATGCTGTCTACAAGAAAATTATTTTAGACCCAAAGACATTTCCAGATTTAAAGTGAGGGGTGGAAAACAATTTACCATGCTAATGGACATCAAAAGAAAACTGGGGTGGCAATCCTTATATCAGATAAATTAGATTTTAAGCCAAAGACTATAATAAGAGATGAGGAAGGACACTATATCATACTTAAAGGGTCTGTCCAACAAGAAGATCAAACAATTTTAAATATCTATGTCCCTAACATGGGAGCAGCCAATTATATAAGCCAATTAATAACAAAATCAAAGAAACACACTGACAATAATACAATAATAGTAGGGGACTTTAACACCCCCCTCTCACTGAAATGGACTGATCATCTAAGCAGAAGATCAACAAGGAAATAAAGGCTTTAAATGACATACTGGACCATATGGACATCACCGATATATTCAGAACATTACATTCCAAAGCAACAGAATACACATTCTTCTCTAGCGCACATGGAACATTCTCCAGAATAGATCACATCCTGGGTCACAAATCAGGTCTCAACTGGTACCAAAAGATTGAGATCATTCCCTGCATATTTTCAGACCACAATGCTCTGAAGCTAGAACTCAATCACAAGAGGAAAG